>NC_069504.1:974206928-974506928 GCF_027579735.1 Bombina bombina
CATTGCTTGACTGGGTATATGCATATACCCACAATAATGCTTATTTGCAATATATGGGAATTACCATGAGAGCAGACAGGCAGAGGAAAATCTGAGAACTGCAACATTAATGAGGTATTTTTAAAATACCTAAAGTATATTTCAAATATGCAGACATTTAGATTACAAGTGGAGCACTAATTTATCACGCGCCTGCAAATGGGCAAATTCACCCATTTACGGGAGCGCAATAAATAACCAGCCATAACAAGTGGATGGTTATCGCTACCGCAGGCTCGCTGTAGCAATTAGCGCTCATAAAATTAACCTGGAGATGAGATCCGATCCCTAGTTAATTTTATAAATGTGCCTCGACTGGCTCCAAAAAAAAAGAAAAATGTAAGCAATTTTATGTTTTAATAAAATAACTGCACTAGGCAGCATTTTGGGGCTAACGTTGGCTGGTGTGGGGTATTAGAAAAAAAGACACTGAAAAGTGCCTTTACATTGTGGTCTATGTGGTCTATGGGAACTGTGTGTTCCCTTCAAATATATGTGTATTTGCTTATACATATATATATATATATATATATATATATATATATATATATATATATATATATATATATATATATATATATATATTTGCATGTGCTGGTATTACTACGTTGAGCGGAAATATTGCTTTATCTGGACTTTTTGCCAAAGAGCAAAATGTATGTGATTCATTTGAAATAACAATAATCAAACATATTAAAATTTTGTTTGCATTAAAAAATGTCAGAACACGTATGAGTGTGCACAATTTATATTGCTGTACTCCTGCAACTGTACAAAGGCATGACAATGAAAAGGAGTACAGTATATGTTTACATAAAATACCAACATCCATTTTCAAATAAATACATTTTGAAACACATACTTTTAGATGCATAAAATATAAAAACAGATGCTCATGCCACTTGGCTTTCTATCGCAGCCATGGAACTAAGCCCAAATTTTACCACAGCTAAAAAGTTAAAAACAAGTTTTTACTGTCTCAGATAAATCATGCCAATATATAGAACGATGCACCTTTTTAATAGTAAACATGTTAATTGAATAACACATAAGTCTTTTTATTCACTTTTTTTTCCAAATGTTATTGTGCTCCAAATTTACAAAATGGCTACTTTACTTCAAAATCATTAGCCTTTTTTACTCCACACTTATATTTGTACACAGGACTACAGGGAACATTTATACATGTAACCCCTCCCTCCCATTCTTTGCTAATATTTCAAGCAATTTCCTCAGGTTTCTTTTTCTTTTTTTCTCTCCGCTTTTTTGAAATGCTCTTTTGACCTAATCTACAGTGGGCTTGTCATCTGCACACACTTTCATACCACTGGTGCCCACACTGGTAGCACAGATGTCCCTTGTAATATTTAAAAAATGAAACGCTTAACACCGTGACCTTTCTCTTTCTAGCAGGGCTATATGAGGGAGGCCATGTATGCGCAAGGTATACATGATATGCCCACAAGGCTTTTAGTCAGCAACTGCACTTTCTTGAAATGCAAAGCTTTAAGAATCAGCAGAGCATGTTCTGAAAAATGTCATGAATATTATTAAGCAAAGCTGCACTAAGTAGAACAAAAGGCGCATAATATTTAAAAAGCTCCTGGCTTAATCTGTTACTTTGGCCATGAAGATAAAAGGGTAAAGGATGGGCACATAAATTAGGTGTCTCTAATTTATTTCTTATTTGTGCTAATATTTATTTTTATTTTTATATAAAGGGGAAGTGCCATAATAATAATGTGTAATAATTGTATTACCACAAAGGGACATTCTAAAACAAAAGATACATGAAAAATATGTTAGACAGTTTTGCAAAACTGACCTTGCTAACTAGAGCCAGGTTGATCTAGTTGCCGACATTCGTAAAGCATAAAAAATAGCGCTTCACAAAATTTCTCATCAGCTTCTGTTTAAAAACGTGGCAGGTAGTAGCAGTAATCTATTGTGTTTTAACACTTAGGGCTAGATTACAAGTGCTGCACTAAATCTAAATTTTTCGCTAGCTAAAACATTGTTAGCGTTAGGCTTTTTGTGCTTCTGGGGTTCCTCTGGTATTACAAGTTTAGAAATGTATTATTTTGCCCTAGCGGTAGCCCGAAAAGCTAACACCCTAGTTACTTGTGAAAATTAAAAATAAAGAGAGCCCTGGAGGAGTGAATACTATAGAGGGGCGATTGACCCTTAACATAGGTTCAAAGTGATAGGTTGTGGGTGTTAAGAGATGGTGGAGGAGGGACTTAGGTGAGAACTATTTAAGGAATGAGAGGGGCCTAAAAAGAGCACCAAGATCAGTCTGCAAGGTCTGTGGGGGAAGAAGCTTGGATTTTCTGCCATGTACCTTGCAGCATGGCAACTCTCCAGGACTTGTTAGCCACAGTCGCAGCCCTGGCCCAAGCCAAGGGCACAGACTGGGTTAAGGAACAGCTGAACATGGTGGGCAGAGTGCCGCCTGAGGAAGCGGAGGATACCGGCCGAGGCAGGACAGCACGGCCTCCTGGAGGGAGACCAGCCAGGAGGGCCAGGCTACCGGAGCGACTCAGTCCGGAGCTGGCAGGCAGGCCCAGGACCAAAGGACCGTGCTTGAGGAGCGGAAGGAGAGCATCACCTGGGGGATGAGCAGCAGTGGGAGCAGGGACGCCGCAGAGGCCTGGAGCAGCAGAGGAGTCAGCAGGAGTAGCAGAGTCGGCGAATGGTGGGCAACAGATGATGTCACTGCCTGGAGGTAGGGCAGCAGAGAAAAGAAGCCAAGGGCTGCGTTGGCAGGTAGGTGTGCGAAAAAGAGGACAGGTGGTGTGGCGGTGAGCCAGGCAGGATGGAGGCGGAACAGTTGAGAAGCAGCAGATGGCCCGAGCCTACGGGTTGGAGTTGGTCGGGGGAGAGCCATAGTGGGAGGAAGGGTGGCAGAAACTGCTAATGACCCTGGGACTAGCGCAGCGCCGGGCACACTGAGCGACGCATGGGGGTGAGGTGGGGGCCACGTGGGGGGCGTGCAGGATAAGCACGTGTATAAAAAAAAATGTAGCTAGGTTTGTTGGGGATCTGTTAGGGCAGCAGGTATTATTGGGTGCTAAGGCCGGGGATAAAAAAAAATTGTGTGGGTAGGCTCTGGTCCAAAAAAGTAAAACAATTGGTAACTTGCTGGGAAAGAAATGCGGCACTCAAAATACGCATCCTGGCGCTGCAGAAAGGGATAGGATGAATGATGGGGATGTGCCACATGGCTTAATTCTAAAGGGCATTTCTTTCCCCCCCCCCTCCCATACAGAGGAGGTGGTTGCAATAAGGGGCATAAATTGTGAACATCATATAAAAAAAGAAACTATATTCAAGTTAACCCCCTCCTCCTCATGTCATGTCATGTCCCCCCCTCTCCCCCCCCTCCCCCCCCCTCATGTTCAGGGTTCCCTGCCGGGCTGGTTGGGGGGTGGGGAGAGTTTTTGTTTTCTATGGTATTTCATTTATGTTAATTAATATGTGGTGTCAATTTGTATGCCCCTCCCCCCGTAGGAAATATAGTTACAGCCCGGAGCAGTGATGGCAGGCTTGAGGGGCAGGGGTCGCCAGTGAGGAAGCCCGATTATAATGACATGGATATGATTTTCTTAGGAGATTCCTACAATGAGTTTAAGGAAGAGCAGCAAGAGGACGCACAGGAATCGGGAGCAGTGGCGGCAGACCAGGTAGGCGACATGAGGGTGTTGGCCCAGCTGTTGCAAATCATGTCCCCTGGTGCTTCTGGAGGGGAAATAGAAAGGGGAGGTCCTAGTCTGGAAACGAGCCGGGAACAACCGACAGGGGTCAGCGGGTGCAGGACTGGCACGGGTGGTCTGGTAGGACTGGCCTTGAAAATGTGTTTTCTTCACAGACAGGAGCTGGACACGGCTGCAGGGACAGCAGTCAGAGAGTTAGTGGGTCCGGAGCAGATAGACAGCAGGAGAGGTCCCATTCCCCGGTGGATAGCAAGAGAAGGAGGGTTCCACAGGCTTCACCCACATGGGGCAGGTTGGAGAGGTCCCCTAGAAGAGGCAGCAACGCTGAGAGGGAAAGAGCAAAGAGCAGGGTGCGGTCAACGGGACGGCCAGGAGGAGGATCAGGGAGAGCGGACAGGAGATGGGTAGAGAGGACTAGGAGAGCAGAAGTGGATGGTCATGGGAGCCGGGAGGCCAGCAGCACAGGATCAGCTATGGCACCTAGCAGCACAGGCATTTTGTATACTGGCTAGTGTGACAGCGTAGAGGTTCCCAGAACAAGGGTCGGCACTATTTTGCTACTTTGATGAGATCTCGGCGGCATATCAGACGTATGGAGGGATGGCGTGGTGGAGGTATGATGAACAGTTCCGCCAGAGGATAGCCATGCGGCTGGATATGAAGTGGGATGATCAGGATATGGGTATCTGGCTGGAGATGATGACCCCGCTCAGAGGGGGCAGTCCTTTTGTGGCTCAGGCAGGGCAGGAGTCGGGGGGGTCAGAACGACAGCAGCGGTGGCACTCAGAAAGGGCTTGTGCTTCCAGTTCAATGATGGACAGTGCAGATTTGGGGGGTCATGTAAGTATAAGCATGAATGCTCAGGTTGCGGGGGAACTCACGCATTTTCAAAATGCTTCAGGATGGGGATAGTGCCGGCTAAGCCGGGGGACATGGCTATACAGGGTGCGGACTCCGGTAAAGGTCGCAGAGATGGTGCCATGGTTAAGGCAATACGCTAGGGGGAAGAGGGGGAGGCTGGATGCGGAACTACTGCTCACCAGTTTTAGTTCAGGGTTCTGGATACCATTTGATGAAAACGGGGGCTTTAGGGCAAAAGGGAATCTGAAATCTGCCAGGTTGTTCCTGGAGGTGGTGAGGAGCAAATTGGGAAAAGAAGAAGCATTGGGAAGAATGGAGGGCCCATTTCGGAACATGCCACTGCATAATTTGAGGGTTTCACCTTTAGGGGTGGTGCCGAAAAAAGTACTGGGGCAATTTCGGATAATACACCACCTATCCTACCCCAAAGGGGCTTCGGTCAATGATGGGATTGACCCAGAGATGGCAGCGGTCTGATATGCATAATTTGACAGGGCAGTGGATCTTGTTAGGTCAGTGGGGGTTGGGGCGCAAATGGCGAAGGTGGACGTTGAGGCGGCTTTTAGGTTGTTGCCGGTACACCCGAGGTGTCACCACTTGCTGGATTGTTTCTTTGGCGAGGTTTATTTCGTGGACCTGTGTTTGCCGATGGGCTGTTCTATATGCTGCTCATATTTTGAGAAATTTAGCTGTTTTGTGGAGTGGGTAGTGAGACGGAAGTCGGGGGTAGACTCAGTGGTACACTATTTGGATGATTATCTGTTTGTGGGACTGGAGGGGTCTGGGGATTGTGAACAGCTTATGTTGACATTCATTCAGGTGGCTAACCGCTTCGAAATTTCAGTGGTGGTGGAGAAGACAGAGGGCCCTTCCACGTGCTTGAGTTTCCTGGGCATTCAGATTGATACGCGAAGGATGGAGTGCAGCTTACCAGCAGATAAAGTGGGAAATTTGTTGGCCGCGATCGAGAATGCGTTGGGGAATCAGAAGCTAAAGTTGAAGGAACTGCAGTCCTTAATCGTAAAGTTTAATTTTGTGTGTAAGATCATACCTGTGGGGAGGATCTTTACAAGGAAGCTGTCACTGGTAACGGTGGGAGCAAAAGAGCCGTCTCAGAGGATTCGTTTGAAGAAGGAACTTAAGGAAGATTTAGTGATCTGGAAAAAGTTCTTGAAACGGTTTAACGGGAGGGCATTGGTTCAAGAGGTAAAGTTGGCAGAGTCGGATCTCCACTTGTATACAGATGCAGCGAGTGCGATTGGTTTTAGGGGTAAGTGGTGCGTTGGGCAGTGGCAGGAGCGTTGGGTTAAAGAGGGTTTGACAAAGAACATGGTATATCTAGAGTTGTTCCCATTAGTGGTTGCGTTGGAGGTTTGGCCGCACCTTCTGGCGAATAAGAGGGTTACGTTTAATTCAGACAACATGGGTGTGGTGTTGGCTCTTAACCGCTTGTCAGCTTCTTCTTTTGTCTGTCATTCATTTATTGCATTTGTTCACCTTAAAATGTTTAAACTGCAATGTTCTGTTCCATGCTGTGCATGTGACAGGTAAGAAGAACAATGTGGCTGATGATCTTTCCCGTTTACAGTGGGATCGTTTTTGGTGCCTGGCTCTGGAGGCGGAAGAATTTGGGGAACAGTGCCCGGAGTCATTATGGGAGAGGGCTTCGTAACAGGCTGAACATGGTGAGGGGAGGGATAGCTCCGGGAACTTGGAAATCCTATATGCAGGTATGGGCCTTGTGGTTTAAGTTTCTACAGGGTTGGGGTGTGGTCCAATCAGCGGAGGACAGAGTCAGAGCCAAACTGGACTAGATGTTGGAGTGGCAAGAAAAAAGGGTTTCTAAAGCCATGATCAGGAGAAGGCTAGCTGCATTGGCATTCCTTTTTCAGCTCATAGGGTGGGAGGATGTGTCAAAAAGGTTTCTGGTTAGACTGGTGGCTAGGAGTTTATGTAGAGGTAGGAATGTGCCAGATGGCAGAAGGCCCGTGGTCTTTGCTGTGTTAGTAAGGATGGTAAGCAAACTGCGGGAAATTTGTTCCTCGTATTTTGAGTTCAAACTGTTTAAATTGGCCTTTGTGGTGGCCTTTTTTGGGGCCTTTAGAGTTTAGAGTACGATCGGGTTGATTGACACCCCTTGCTAGTGGCTGATTGGCCATGAATCTGCAGGAGGCGGTATTGCACCAGCAGTTCACAAGAACTGCTGGTGCAATGATAAATGCAGAGAACACATGCTTTCTGCATTTATCGATGTGCAGCGGACATGATCCGCTATATATCGGATCATGTCGGCTCGTACCATAATAAATAGGCACCATGGATTCCAGGCTCAATTAATAATTACCTTTATTTCCTCTTTGCAGGGTCCATATGTCTAGCATCCTATAGAAGGCTCAAAACATTGTAGTTTTGTTCCTATGGACCCTGCAAAAAGAAAAAAAAAGGTCATGTTTAATTGAGGCTTGAACCAATTTGTCTATTTTACAAAATACTAGTTTATGAATAAAAGGACAAAAAAAGTAACTAAACAGTTTTTGAAAAGTTGGGAAATAAAATCCAATTAATTCAATCTTATGATCACTTTTCAATTGGCAAATATTTCCTCTTTTAAATTCAAAGGAGAAAATGCACCCTTTTCATATGTCTTTAATTACTCTTCTCCATTCCCTAATTGCTGTGTTAGCATTGTCTTTTTTCAGACCTTAACCATAGACAATGACATTTTTTGAACTGTGTTTAGTAAATTAATAAACTTTAATTAGCAGTCAAATGTATGTGACACAGTATGCATATTTAATTGGACACACAAAGTCTATGCACAATTTATATGTGGCAAAAATGTTACTAATACATAATTAACTTACCCTTGCATTTTTAACACTTTTAAAATTAATAATTTATAGAATATATGGTGAATATATATTCTGTCAACTGTGTTTGTAGTGTTTCAAATACACAACAGGATCTGTCAAAGTAAGAGTAGACGATACATAGTTGATACTATATTATCTTACCATGCTTTTTCATCTTGGTGGCTTTCAGCATAGTTGTTGTGAGTGAAGGGGGTTCAGCTCAAGAAGGTAGTGTCCTGAAAAGATAAGGGTTGGCCACTATTGCTTCTGAGATGTATTACATATTAATACTTTGTGCAATAGAAAGTGATATACTGCTGTAAATCTACATTTAAGCACACCCCCTGACCTAAAATCTCGTTACTGAAAATGGAAAATTCACTATTATTGTAAACACTCATAAATCATATATAAAATAAATTATTGCACTGTATGTTGTGTAATATACTGCATCCATGTAATTAATGGTATTTATATCAAAAACATTATCATTCAATAGAAGATAGGTATTATAATGCATATGGTACCTTGGAGATATAAACAACTTGTTACATGACACTGGCAACATGAATCTTGTAATCTACTCTATAACGTAACATGGCTCTTAATAAACACATTAGCAGTTTCCTTTTTTATAATGATGTCACCTAATTGTCATGAAGACGTCATTATTTTAAGTTGTGATGGGTTAAAAGTATCCTCTGTGATCATTTCTTTTTTTTTTCAGATAAGCATTTCCCTTAAAACAAGACCTCCTGTAAATAGTTTCTAAGTTTCACTAGAGTGCACACACATCCAGAGGTCTGGTGCCTGAAGTCAGTGAGCTATCAACACAGAGTGATGAGAAACAGAGCCCCTCTTCACCACATAGCCCTGAAGTCAATTAAGGGCTAGAGCAGAATCAAGTCAGAATACATTTTTTTTTAAATATTTTGCATTTAAGACATCCCTTACGCTAGACTAATCATGTTTGATATAAAAATAATCCTCATGATGTCACAATCACATGGCTTATAAGGGTATATGTACTGGATATACATAACTGAAATTATAAATTATCCTATAACTTCAGCCAGGGTTTGCAATATGGTTTAGGGTTGTGTCTCAAAAGGTGATGGCTACCTTTCTTGTCTACTCTGGAAGGGGCCTAGTCAGAAACCTGACTTTACGAAGAAAAATATATTTAATTGTGGTGTCAGCAACATAATATTGTCACTCTACATGGAAGATTTAATAAAACAGCGTAATTGACCATCTTCCTTTGCCAAGCCCCCTTGGGACAGATATCTAAGCTAGTAAAGTATTAGGTTCTGTCAAATTGTCTCCAATTTTATTTTTAAAAACTGTTTTGCTTTTATGTGTAATTTTTTTAACTATTTTTTTCTATAAATGCACTGTGACTCTTTTTTTTGTTCATAATAAATGTTCCTTTATTAAGTTTTTGCATTTGTCTAATATTTGAACCAAATTATGAAAGAGACTAGTAATAGCAGACCTGTGTTTTTATAGGTTTATTTTTGCCAAATTGTTTTTGGGATTTTTAATCTGTTAGTCTTGGTTTCTCCTTAGGATTTCCCATATAATAATCTTTAAGTGATGGCAGCTGAAATAGTTTAGTGTGGGTGGCCTTAAAGGGGAGTTTGGGCAATAGCATTGTTCTTCACTCAGAAAAAATATGCAAGTTTGGCCTTAGCACACTTGATTTAGCACACCTTCGGATTGGTGCTCAAATAAAAGCAAGTACAGGGTTTTATAGCACGCCCCCTAGAAGTCTATTGGGGGGAGTGAGTTAGTGGAGCCATGCTATCTGGCCTTCAGATGTTACTTTCAACTTGTAATATGAGTGCAAAATATAAGAGTGCTATTGGTTTAGCATGAGTGGTGTTAGCTCTTAATAGCACTAATATTTTTGCACTCCAGATTTAATCTCTTATAGCAATTACAGATGTTAGTACTAAAATATCATCATTTGAAAAATTAGACTAATGATGCAAACTATTGAATTATACTTATAAAGTACGGCTTTTTTATTTGTAACTTAATTGAACTGTGTTATAAACAGCTGGAACACAATGTAAGATAGGTATAAAGGTTTGTGTATGTATGTATATATATATATATATATATATATATATATACATATATATACTTATATTTACTTATCAAAGATTTGTTTATTGTAGACACTTTGTAAATATTGGTCACACAGGTACCTGTTCATTGTGAAAGTGCTCAGGCTTTCATGCAAGGGATATTTCATTGATAATGACATTCAGATTAAGATACTATACAGTGCAACTGATTTGTTTAAGAGGATAAAGGTGATAAAAGTGAACATAATAATTGTACGGGTGGCCTGAGGAGTTCAGTATGAATCTATGTAAATTGATAATGACCCCAGAGATAGGGTTAATTATGTGCTGTGCATGGTCTATCAGCAATGTGAGGGCAGTCAGAAGGTTAATTACATTCTACTGGAGAGTCTCTAGGGCAGTAAGGGGATTAATTACAGCTTGACCCCTCTTAAAGTGGAAGACATGCTTTAAGCCAATGAGTGCATCAATCAAACTTTTTGTAAATGACCAGAAAATGAAAATTAAGGGGTTAATGCCAAATACCATTTTTCCCATTTTTTATAGCTTACATTTTGAAATATAATTAAGTAAAATTAGTTAGGGGAATAAAAGCTCCATTAATTCTTATATTTTTTTTATTTTTTTTTAAATCTGCAATTCAAACTGTATTTGTTTAGTATTTTATGTACTTAAATTATTATAAATTTTTATAATATAATTATTTTTTATTAACGGATTATGTATCATCAGTCATCTATTTAAGACAATGAATAAAGAATTTCAAATTTGAATAAAAATTATAAGTGAATTAGATTTGCAAGTTTATATTTTCCTCCATTTGCAGAATGTGTTATTGTATATATTTTACTCTGAAGCAGTTTGTCTAAAATCTAAATTGAAATACCATCTAAATACATGTTTAAAAAGGCAAATTTGGCAGTTTATGTTGATACAAGCTTTTATATTTCAGGGTTTATGAAAAAGGTCTGAACCATCTAACGATTTCATCTTCTATAAATATCCATTTTAATATCAAAACAGTATGGAATGGAATGGAACAGTGGTATGGAATGTAGAAATTTCATATATAAATGTACACTAGCACAATGTTATAAAGCTATGTATACTAATATAATCTGTGCCTAAGGATAATAAACCTGAAAGTTTAAAAATGGCATTGCCCGGTGCATTATATTTTATTAATTTATTTGAAAACTAAAGGTATGATGTGTTAAGTGGGTATGAGAGTGGGAATATGTCATACACCGGTTTATCTGGCTCTGCAAAAAAAAAAAACTGGAGAAACATATTTTTTCATTATCTGTCTTGTCTTTCTAAAAATATGGGGAAAAACCTACTTTATACCATTTAATGGGTGCCATTTATTAAGCAACAGATGATGCTTTGGAGTTCTATTGGTTCAGACTCGCCTGAAATAGATGTTAAAAAGTAGAGGTCATAAGACCGCTGCTCCTTAAAGGGCCAGTAAACCTAGAAAATAATGTTATATAATTCTGCACATAGTGCAGAATTATATAACTTTATATTAGTGCTAGCTTTATATAACATAATATTGCCGGTGAAAATTTTATTAAAAAAGAGGGATTTTCAGACCCGCCCTCTGTTTCCCTCACAATGCATCTGGGCAGCTGTCTAGTCACAGCCCGGCCCGATCGCGCCATTACACTCAATGCAGCTCGCTCCCGCTGTCAGACAGAGAAGGAGCTGTTTGTAAATAATTTCAGTGAGAAACCTAAAATTGTGAAAAAGTTAAAAAAAAAATTTATTTGATCGCATTTGGTGGTGAAATGGTGGCATGAAATATACCAAAATGGGCCTAGATCAATACTTTGGGTTGTCTACTAAAAAAAATATATATAGTTTTGAAAGGTAAATATAAAAAGGGCTCTATTTCTGTTTAAATGAAGTGATGGCAAAAATGCTAAAAATGCTCAGGTCTTTTGGGGAAGTTTTTGTCTGACATGTCTGGTCCTTAAGGGGTTAATATGTGAATATACACATATTACCACATAAATATAAATGTACATAAGCATATACATATATACAGTATTTACAGGGAACACACAGTCCCCATTGACCGCAATGTAAAGGCACGTTTCAGTGCCGTTTGTTTTCTAACACCCCCACTGCCATCCTTAGCCCCCAAAAACTACTTAGTGCAGGGGGATTTTTTTGTTTATTTTTAAATGCTACTTTTTTTCTTTCTTTTTTCTTTTTTTTAAAAAAGGAACCTCCTGTTATTTTGGGGGAAGTTGAGGGACATTTAAAAAATTAGCCAGAGATCTGACTTCTGGTTAATTTTTTGAGCGCTAATTGCTACAGTTAGCTTGCCACATGTAATGGCTGGTTATTTGTTGCACGCCTTTAGACGGGCAAATTTGTCAATTTGCGGGTGCGCAAAAAAATAGTGCTTCACTTGCAATCTAGCCCATTGTGTGTGTTGATTACGTTAAAAAAGGACAGTCTAGTCCAAAACAAACTTTCATTATTCAGATAGGACATGTAAATTTAAACAGTTTTCAAATTTACATCTATCACCAATTTTGCTTTGTTCTCTTGGTATTCTTAGTTGAAAACTGAACCTAGGAGGTTCATATGCTAATTCCTAAGCCTTTGAAGGCCGCCTCTCAGCTCAAGGCATTTTGACAGTTTTTCACCACTAGAGAGTGTTAGTTCAAGTGTTTCATATAGATAACTGTGCTCATGCACGTGGAGTTCCTAGGAGCCAGCACTGATTGGCTAAAATGCAAATCTGTCAAAAGAACTGAAATAAGGGGGCAGTTTGCAGAGGCTTAGATAGAAGGTAATCACAGGTAAACAGTGTATTAATTTAACTGTGTTGTTATGCCAAACTAGGGAATGAGTAATAAAGGGATTATCTATCTTTTAAAACAATAAATATTCTGGTGTAGACTGTCCTTTTAACTTATATGAACATCAAACAAGATTTTAAGACAAATTTATACATAAATGCAGTCATTTCTAAAGGATTCACATACTTTTTCTTGCCACTGTATATAGGTGTAGATATATATTTTACCAAAAATCCATCATATATATATATATATATATATATATATATATATATGTATTTAAGAATAAAAAGAGCATATTCTGCTATGTGAAGAACATTAGAATGTGCAACATTCAAATTTCATGTCGGTTGGTGCACTTGTGAGAATGCGACCGGGTTTCCGCGTCTTGTTGGGTGTTTTTTCCCTCCAGTTTTCATGCTCCATTGAAGTTTAAGGGAGAATACGTTAACGCGATCACTATATTGTAACTAAGGCTTTTTGCGCACATAGGATTAGCGCGCAAACGAAAACTTTTTACTTTCAACTTGTAATACGCGCGGTATCCGATGCGCAAAAAGCCAAAGTCAAGAGCAGGAGCAATAAATAGGGCTCCACTAGTAATCTAGCCCAATGTGCATGTGTACATGCATATTTGTACCTGTGCATGTATATATGTGTATATGTATATATGTGTATATATGTATATATATATATATATATATATATATATATATATATATATATATATGTTTCTATGTGTTTATATGAACACATGTAACCGTCGCTGTGTTAGAGCTCGATAGAGCTAATATTTTTAATGCGCTAACAAATAAGAATGTTCCTTTAACCAGAACTTTATCATTAAAAAGTGACATGGTCAATGTAAGTCTTTTATTGTCTTAGAACAGGATCTATAGCTTGACATTGGTGCTGTCAAAATCTCATACAATACTTTCTAGCTTCCAGCAAACAGACGGTTCGTGAGGCAGTCCAGCTTATAGATAAAAATAATAAACATTATTACACAAGTCATATTAAACAATCAGCAAGTCTCTCCCTGAGGAGGCTTTACTCTGGAATACTCCTATAAACTTTATTATTTTTAACTCTATATTGGAATGCCATATACCACAGCTGTTTTCTGGGACCTAGGGAGTATAATACATTCCAGTCAATAGTTATGCAGCCTACAATATTACTAAATACTAAATAAATTTACTGAACTGTTAGATGTTTGCAAAAGTATGAGCCATAATTCTACAGTAGTTTAGAATTTTGACAGATTGTGCTTTGCAAGCAACAGATGTTTATGATGCACACCACTCAAAATGCAATGTTTCCGAAAATGTATCTTCATTTTTCAACTCCAAAGTTTCAGCTTCAAAGTGCATAATTAAACTATTCAATGGGTACTGATGAAAATTCAGCTAGGGATCTGACATATTAGATCTGAACATAGTATGATATATATATATATATATATATATATATATATATATATATATTTACTTTTGTAACTTTTTTTCAGATGCTTTTTGAATCAGAACTGTTTGCTGTTTATTTTAAGAAAACAATTCTAAACTTAAAGGGACAGTAAAGTCAAAATGAACGATTCAGATAAAGCATGCAATTTTAAACAACATTCCAATTTACTTGTATTATCAAATTAACTTTGTTCTCTTGGTATTCTGTTGAAAGCTAAACCTAGGTAGGCTCATAACTGATTTCAAAGGTGTTGAAGGCCACGGGGTAGATTTAACAAGCAACGGATGCTGCAATCTACCCCCCGATGTTTCAAGATCGCTGGAAACAAGAGTTAAAAAGCAGCAGTCGTACAGCGGAGGTGGCGGACAGATTTGGATGATTGACACCCCCTGGCTAGCGGCCAGATTGGCCGCAAATGTGCAAGGGGCAGCATTGAAATGCTTGTGCAATGATTAATGCCGATAGTGTATGCTCATTTCCCTGTAGTCAGCACTGACTGGCTAAAATGCAAGTCTGTAAGGTCTGAGATAAGGGGGCAATCTGCAGAGGCTTAGATACAGGGTAACCACAGAGGTAAAAGTGTATTAATATAACAGTGTTAGTTATGCAAAACTGGGGAATGGGTAGTAAAGGGTAGTAAAGGAATTTCTTTTTTAAGCAATACAAATGTTCAAGTGGACTGCTAATTTAAATGCAAAAATAATAAATAATTAAATAATTAAAATAAAGTCAATATAATTTTAAAAGATACTACAATAACCTAAGGGGGTTGAGCAGAATTTTGTGCTCAGTAGAGAAATATTTCTGAATGTTGGCCGATATTAGGTTGGATCAATATTCTTTAGAAAAAAACATATCTAATTATTTTCTAAAGTAAAATCCCCTTTACAGTCTATTGGGACGTTTGCTAATAAATAATTGAATACCTTTTTGTAAAGGATTGTGATCAACACCTTTGTCAGTGTGTTTTTTCCAGTGAACACAATCCTAAAATTCTTATGTTTATTGCTGATACCCCAACTTTCAAATTCAAAAACCAACTGTGCACAATGAAAGACAAACAAAATGGAGATTAGCAATTACCTCACTTGTTGAACATTACTCTAGGGGCAGACCTATATGCAATGCAGAAGGTGCCACTGCAACTGGGCTAAAGGGCTGGGGGAGGGGCCCACACAGAGTCTTGAAAAAATGTATAAAAGTGTTCTTTTTTTTTTGGTTTATGATCAAACCATTCTGACTGCTGATGTCACGTGATATAGGGGGCCCACACAGAGTCCTAGTATTGTCACAATCTTAATAAAATCTCAAGTTCTTCTGTTATTTGCAATCTGCTTATATTTTTTATGTGAGAAACGTTACCGGACCATGTTCTGAAAAAATATTGAACCCGTGAAATCAACTGAAGTGATGTGGCATCAGCTGTTTGACAAGTTCTTACCTTAATACACATACATGCCACGTTATGGCATTCCTGCTCGCACACTTCAGTGCTTCAGTTTCGGGCACAGAGGTGTAGTTTATATATGTAAGGCATGATGGGTAATGTAGTTTAATTTCAAAGAACTACGGTACTTTTATTTACATCACTGTAATAAAAAGTTATATAAGTCACATTAAAATTATTTTTGATAAATTAATAAACTGAACCTTAAAGAATTAGATGCTGATATTTTTAAAACAACTTTATTGAGAAAGAAAAATATAAAACAGTACTTTTAAATATATAATGGAGTCTAATACAAATCAGTTGGCAGTATAATAAGAAATGCTGTTTTTGCCCTCAAAAAGGGGTCAGTGTTATTCCCCCTTTTTGATGTTTTTGTTTAACTGAGGGCAAAAACATAATTTCTTTGAAATTAAACTACATTACCCATCATGCCTTACTTATACAAACTACATCTCTGTGCATGAAATTGAAGCACTGATTTGTTTGAGCAGGAATGCCATGACGGGCCACACATGCACATTACGGTAAGAACTTGTCAAACAGCTGATGCCACATCACAGGAAGTGATGTGGTTTGCAGATTTCATGGGTTTGCTATTTTTTCAGAACAACAGCATCATATGAAATCCGAAACTAGTGTCATGGGCTGTTTTGAGTGTGTAGGTTAGATTAAGATTAGCGCCAAGTTATTATCCTTATGCTCCCTCACAGGTAATTTTCCCTATGATTACCAATTTACAAATATAACAACACCAAAGTAATATAGTTCAGGAGCGCTAGAAAAGCTTAAAGGATGATATGGAGACTTATATTAAAGTAATAAGTGCAATTTAGTTGCTAAAATAGCACAAAGAATAATGCAGTTTCTTCTATAAAAATGATAAAACAAAGTTTTTCTAAAACAAATAACAAAAACAGAGAAATATTCACTAAAAACAAAGACAGAAAAATATTTAAATGAGGGACGTCTCCCTGTGTAATTAATGGTTATATATGAAAACAAATAAATAAATAAATAATTACTTAAGGTTGATAGATGTTTATACCTAACCTTTTTAAGTATTTCACACTTGATAACACACTCCTGTTATTGTGTAATATATATATACCACCTTAATCCACCTTGTATAATATTGGATATAAAAAGAAACAAAAAATAGTGTCTTTAAAATGATTCCACCTTGATGCTATCGTGACAGATTGTCAAATAAAATGTTCATCAAAATATTCCGGTTTTAAAAGTTCATTTTGTCAATGAAGATGTTTCAATTTAAAAGTTCATTTATACTGTGCAAACCGGTACACTTTTGTTCTCAGAATGATGTAGATTTGTAAGTTTATAAATTTGCAAATTCGTAAATTTGTAACACTTGAGTCTTTTTTGCAAGTTGTAATAGGCAATGTTATTGTGGTGTTTATAGAGCTTACTGGGTCTTCTGACACTTTCTGTGTCTGGCGATTTTTCGATCTTTCTTACCGGGAAGTTTTCTGTGCCTCTTGTCAGCCTTCCAGTCTTGTACGATACAAGATTCTCCTGGAACCTGATTCTCAGAGCCTGTCCTTGTCTGTGTGACCCTGGTATTTCAATACCCTCTCCTTTGATTGTCTCTTGCTGTCAGTTCCAGCGGCAGGCTTTAGGACTGGGTATATACTTGCGATACACGCTCCGGCGTGTTAACAGCTCATTCAGAATTCGATGTACAAACGGCTGTTTGTTTTAACTTACTTCTTCTTCCCCCGTACTCAATTGGTGTTTGAGATCTTGCAGGGGATATGCGAGCTGTGGTGGGTAACGTCTACGCGTTTCGCCAGTCGGAATGAATGAGCTGTTATCACGCCGGAGCGTGTATCGCAAGTATATACCCAGTCCTAAAGCCTGTCGCTGGAACTGACAGCAAGAGACAATCAAAGGAGAGGGTATTGAAATACCAGGGTCACACAGACAAGGACAGGCTCTGAGAATCAGGTTCCAGGAGAATCTTGTATCGTACAAGACTGGAAGGCTGACAAGAGGCACCGAAAACTTCCCTGTAAGAAAGATCGGAAAATCGCCAGACACAGAAAGTGTCAGAAGACCCGGTAAGCTCTATAAACACCACAATAACATTGCTTATTACAACTTGCAAAAAAGACTCAAGTGTTACAAATTTACGAATTTGCAAATTTATAAACTTACAAATCTACATCATTCTGAGAACAAAAGTGTATCAGTTTGCACAGTATAAATGAACTTTTAAATTGAAACATCTTCATTGACAAAATTAACTTTTAAAACCGGAATATTTTGATGAACATTTTATTTGACAGTCTGTCACGATAGCATCAAGGTGGAATCATTTTAAAGACACTCTATTTTGTTTGTTTTTATATCCAATATTATACAAGGTGGATTAAGGTGGTATATATATATATATTACACAATAACAGGAGTGTGTTATCAAGTGTGAAATACTTAAAAAGGTTAGGTATAAACATCTATCAACCTTAAGTAATTATTTATTTATTTGTTTTCATATATAACCATTAATTACACAGGGAGACGTCCCTCATTTAAATATTTTTCTGTCTTTGTTTTTAGTGAATATTTCTCTGTTTTTGTTATTTGTTTTAGAAAAACTTTGTTTTATCATTTTTATAGAAGAAACTGCATTATTCTTTATGCTATTTTAGCAAATAAATTACACTTATTACTTTAATATAAGTCTCCATATCATCCTTTAAGCTTTTCTAGCGCTCCTGAACTATATTACTTTGGTGCTGTTTTGAGTGTGCACTATGGAGCTTGATGATTGCTAAGGCCTAACCCAGCAGCCAGCCTTTTTAAGGACTATTTATAGTTTAGTTTTAGAATAGTTTTTTTCTGGGGGGTGGGTTTTTTATTTTGGGGTTTTAGAATAGGCATAGTTCTTTTTTTTATTTTTGGTAATTTCTTTCACCTACATTACAAGTTTTGCCTTCATGTTTTAACTCTGAAAAAATGGTTATTTCAGCGTTAAAACAGCACCACAGCCATTACAAGTCTTGTTGGTAAAGCTGTACCGCAAGCCTTTTAGCCTGTAACGCAACGTCAGTTCCGCACTCGTAAAAATTAAGTTTTTTCATGGGACTGCCATAGTGCAGCCATTACAAGTTTTGCGGTGAGGCTAAAAAGCTTGTGTTACAGCCTATACCGACAAGATCCGTTTCACAATCTGAGACCAGTAATTATGAGTTTTACGCTACAAAACTGTTAAATAAAACTCATAGCTAAACTGTTACAAAGTACAAAGGAAAGAAGATGATACAGGTAGTGGACAAAACACACACTGAGGAGCCTTAGTCTATTAGCACATGTTCAATAAAAGTCCAAATGACATATGTATGAAAAATGGACACTTTGGGTGAGACTTTGAGGACTATGATAGTGGGTGTCCCAAAACGTCCTATAGTCCTGTTCACCACTACTCCCTTCGTATACCTCGTTATACCTATGAATGGCAGAAGGAGGTCATTAATTACCTTGATGTGACTTTAAGAGGCATTAATTCAACAGGACAAGTGATTTCCACGCTTTTTAGGAAACTAATTGCAGTTAATAGCCTGCTTCATGCCCGGAGTTGCCACCCTGGACACATAATTAGGGGAATTGCATAGGGCCAGTTTATCAGACTGAAGAGAAATTGCTCACTCAATGATTCTTTCCGAAAAGAGAGTGGTCTTTTGAGCCAAAGACTCAGGGATAGAGGTTTACCCCAAAAAGGTAGTGGATAGGGCATTTAAACATGGATAAAGAGTCAATGATCTTAGAGGAATCTAAAACCAAACAGAGGAAAATGTCAAGTGATCACTATCAGCCCAGATTTGTGACCTCTTTTTCAAATCAATATGATCAGATTTTTAGGATCATTAAAAAGAATCTGCCCATCCTCATGGGAGACAAGAAATTGAGGAAAAGTATAGAAAAAGGCTGCGCCTATGCAGCAAAAAGAAATGTTAGTATAGGGAACTTTGTATCGCCTATCTTTTAAGAGGGAATACCTCTGGGAGCTCTTGGTTACACTGCTCAGGTACATATAGGTGTGGTAGGAGGACTTGTACCTTGTGTGACCATATACAGATCTCTAAGTCTTTTACATCACCACAAATGGGTGAGGAGTTTCCTACTAAAGGATGTGTGAATTGTAGGAGTGTCTATGTTATATACCTAGTGGAATGTACCCAGTGTAAAAGAGCATATGTAGGTAGAACACCAGAATTTGTGTGCATTTGTCCTACATCTCAGGTGAGTGTCCCTGTTCGGCTCTGTCTAGACATTTTTTGGAAGTCCATCAAAAAAACGTGGATACATTTAGATGGAAAGCAGTAGAGCAGATACAGAAACCACCTAGAGGTGGGGACAAGCTATCTATACTTTGCAGACAGTAGACCTATTGGATCTTCAAGCTGAATAGCTTGGTTCCAATATGTTTTAATTCAGAGTTTGACATAATTATTTACTGGCAGAAATAGGGTTAGGTTAAGACAAATCAGTATATATTCAGCTCTGCCCTATTATGATGCTTCATAGCCATGAATTTTATCATCTTTGAGTTATGGTTAAAGCATATGCAGGTATCCGTATTTGGTCTTTCTTGTTATCACAGGTATACAGACCCCTTTTGCCTACTTGACATGATTTATATAAATATAAACATATTTTTCAACGTTATAGTTATGTCATTTAGTTGATTACAACAATATTATTGCATGCCTGACATAGATGGTTTACTAATGTACATTGTGTTATTAGAATTAAGTAGTACTTACTGGTTTTCGGTATTAATATACCATATATAGTAGCTATCCTACTTCTGGGCTATGCTTAGATAAGTACTGATGTCTTTTTTCTGACTCAAAGTGTGTTTTGTGTATTCTGTTAATGCCAAGTGCAGCTGTGAATAAGACATTCAAGAGTTTAATCCAGACCAATAGTGATGTCGCGAATAGTTCACCGGCGAAAAGTTCCCGGAGAACATAGCATGTTCACGTTCGCCGCAAAGGGCGAACATATGCGATGTTCGGTCCGCCCCCTATTCGTCATCATTGAGTAAACTTTGACCCTGTACCTCACAGTCAGCAGACACATTCCAGCCAATAAGCAGCAGACCCTCCCTCCCAGACCCTCCCACCTCCTGGACAGCATCCATTTTAGATTCATTCGGAAGCTGCATTCTTAGTGAGAGGAGGGACAGTGTAGCTGCTGCTGATTTAATAGGGAAATCGATAGCTAGGCTAGTGTATTCAGTGTCCACTACAGTCCTGAAAGACTCATCTGATCTCTGCTGTTAGGACAGCACCCCAAAAAGTACATTTTAGGGCTAGAACATCAGTCTGCTTTTTTTTTTTTCCTGTGTAATCTAATTGCAGTTGCCTGCCTGCCAGCGTGTGTGTCAGGGTCACAGTGTATACTGTGCCCACTTGCCTAGTGCCACCACTCATATCTGTGTAACAGTAGTGTACATTTAAAAAAAAACAACACTTTTTTGACTGTGAAATAATAGCAGTCAGTTTCCTTCACACGTGTGCGTTTCAGGGCCTGCCAGGGCACAGTGTCACACCAGTTGAACTCATATCTGGTGTAACAGTAGTGTACATTTAAAAAAAACAACACTTTTTTGACTGTGAAATAATAGCAGTCATTTTCCTTCACACGTGTGGGTTTCAGGGCCTGCCAGGGCACAGTGTCACACCAGTGCAACTCATATCTGGGGCGCGATCCGATAAAGATCGTAGTTTGCGGCGCAAGCGAGGGAACCCCTACCGCCTGCAGTTTCAGCTCGCAACTCGAGCTATCCTATATACGGCGCCGTCAGAGGCTAAAGTGCTGTAAGTCTGACAAACCAGCGATGTCCAGAAATTTGCGTAAGTACAAATTTATGGAGTCGCCAGTGACTTACGGCACTTTAGAAACTGCCAGCGCCTACAAAACCTGACTAAGTTATAAAATCACCCTTACTGTCTAACACGCCTCCCAAACATAGCCCGACACTTCTAACCCTCTATACGCTATCCCCCCTCACTATCCTAACAATAAAAAATGTATTAAAAGGGCCTTTTGTGGGGGCCTTTTGTGGGGCATGCCCCAAAGAATTCAGCTCTTTTGCATTTAAATAAACACACAATACCCCCCCAACATTACAACCCACCACCCACATACCCCTATTCTAAACCCACCCAAACCCCCCTTAAAAAAAACTAACACTACCACCCTGAAGATCTCCCTACCTTGTCTTCACCCAGCCGGGCAGAACTCTTCATCCGATCCGGGCGATGTCCAATCAAGCGGCAGAGAAGTCTTCTTCCATCCGGGCGATGTCTTCAATCAAGCGGCAGTGAAGTCTTCTTCCATCCGGGCGATGTCTTCAATCAAGCGGCAGTGAAGTCTTCTTCCATCCGGCGATGACTTCAAGCAAAGCGGCATCTTCAATCTTCTTTCTTCGCTACTCCGCCGTGGAGCATCCATCCGGAACAAAGACTGAACGCGGAATGAGGTACCTTTAAATGACGTCATCCAAGATGGCATCCGGCGAATTCCGATTGGCTGATAGGATTCTATCAGCCAATCGGAATTAAGGTAGAATAATTTGATTGTCTGATTGAATCAGCCAATCAGATTCAAGTTCAATCCGATTGGCTGATTGGTTCAGCCAATCAGATTGAACTTGAATCTGATTGGTTGATTCAATCAGCAAATCAGATTATTCTACCTTAATTCCGATTGGCTGATAGAATCCTATCAGCCAATCGGAATTCGACGGACACCATCTTGGATGACGTCATTTAAAGGTACCTCATTCCGCGTTCAGTCTTCATGACGGATGGATGCTCCGCGGCAGAGGAGCGAAGATTGAAGATGCCGCTTTGCTTGAAGACATCGCCGGATGGAAGAAGACTTCACTGCCGCTTGATTGAAGATATTGCCCGGATGGAAGAAGACTTCACTGCCGCTTGATTGAAGACATCGCCCGGATGGAAAAAGACTTCTCTGCCGCTTGATTGGACATCGCCCAGATCGGATGAAGAGTTCTGCGCGGCTGGGTGAAGACAAGGTAGGGAGATCTTCAGGGGGGTAGTGTTAGGTTTTTTTAAGGGGGGTTTGGGTGGGTTTAGAATAGGGGTATGTGGGTGGTGGGTTGTAATGTGGGGGGGGGGTATTGTATGTTTATTTAAATGCAAAAGAGCTGAATTCTTTGGGGCATGCCCCGCAAAAGGCCCTTTTAAGGGCTGGTAAGGTAAAAGAGCTGTGAACTTTTTTAATTTAGAATAGGGTAGGGAAATTTTTTTATTTTGGGGGGCTTTATTATTTTATTAGGGGGCTTAGAATAGGTGTAATTAGCTTAAAAATCTTGTAATATTTTTTTATTGTTTGTAATTTAGTGGGGTTTTTTTTTTGTAATTTAGTTTAGTTTATTTACCGTAATTGTATTTTAGTTTAGATATTTGTAGTTTATTTAATTTATTGATAGTGTAGGTGTATTTGTAACTTAGGTTAGGATTTATTTTCCAGGTAAATTGGTAATTATTTTAACTAGGTAGCTATTAAATAGTTATTAACTATTTAATAGCTATTGTACCTGTAAAATAAATATAAACCCTAAAATAGCTACAGTGTAATTATTAATTACATTGTAGCTATCTTAGGGTTTATTTTATAGGTAAGTATTTAGATTTAAATAGGAATATTTTAATTAATAATATTAATATTAATTAGATCTATTTTGATCTATTTTAATAAGAATTTAGTTAGGGATGTTAGCGTTAGATAGGATTATTATACTTAATATATATATATATATATATATAATATGTAATGTAATTAGGGTTAATATAGTTAATATACCTGGCGGCGGTGTAGGGGGATTAAATTAGGGGTTAATATTTATAAAATAGATGGCGGTGGTGTAAGGGGCTCACTTTAGGGGGTAGGTAAGGTAGATGGCGGCGGTGTAAGGGGCTCACTTTAGGGGGTAGGTAAGGTAGATGGCGGCGGGGTAGGGGCTCACTTTAGGGGGTATGTAATGTAGCTGGCGATGGTGTAGGGGATCACATTAGGGGGTTATACTTTTAATGTAGGTGGCGGCGGGGTCCGGGAGCGGCGGTTTAGGGGTTAAATACTTTATTAGGGATTGCGGCGGGGGATCGCGGTTGACATGTAGATAGACATTGCGCATGCGTTAGGTGTTAGGTTTTATTTAGCAGGTAGTTTAGGGAGTTACGGGGCTCCAATAGACGGCGTAAGGCTTACTACGGCTGCATTTTGTGGCGACCTGAAAATGGAGTAAGATTTCTCCATTTTCGCCATGTAAGTCCTTACGCTGTATATTGGATACCAAACTGTGCTGGTTTGGTATACCTGCCTATGGCCCAAAAAACTACGGGCGAAGGCAGAAATATACAAGCGTAACTTCTAGGTTACGCCGTATATGTGATACCAAACCAGCGCAAATTTCGGCGTCGCCGGCTTTTGCGGGTGACGCTGCATATCGGATCGGGCCCCTAGTGTAACAGTAGTGTACATTAACCCCTTAATGACCACAGCACTTTTCCATTTTCTGTCCGTTTGGGACCAGGGTTATTTTTACATTTCTGTGGTGTTTGTGTTTAGCTGTGATTTTCCTCTTACTCGTTTACTGTACCCACACATATTATATACCGTTTTTCTCGCCATTAAATGGACTTTCTAAAAATACCATTATTTTCATCATATCCTATAATTTACTATAAAAAATTATAAAATATGAGGAAAAAATGGAAAAAAACACACTTTTTCTAACTTTGACCCCCAAAATCTGTTACTCATCTACAACCACCAAAAAACACACATTCTAAATAGTTTCTAAATTTTGTCCTGAGTTTAGAAATACCCAATGTTTACATGTTCTTTGCTTTTTTTGCAAGTTATAGGGCCATAAATACAAGTAGCACTTTGCTATTTCCAAACCATTTTTTTTTCAAAATTAGCGATAGTTACATTGGAACACTGATATCTTTCAGGAATCTCTGAATAGCCATTGACATGTATATATTTTTTTTTAGAAGGCATCCCAAAGTATTGCTCTAGGCCCATTTTGGTATATTTCATTTCACCATTTCACCACCAAAAGCGATCAAATAAAAAAAATTGTTCACTTTTTCACTAATTTTTTCACAAACTTTAGGTTTCTCACTGAAATTATTTACAAATAGCTTGTGCAATTATGGCATAAATGGTTGTACATTTTTCTCTGGGATCACCTTTGTTCAGAAATAGCAGACATATATGGCTTTGACGTTGCTTTTTGATAATTAGAAGGCCGCTAAATGCCACTGCGCACCACACATGTATTATGTCCAGCAGTGAAGGGGTTAATTAGGGAGCATGTAGGGAGCTTTTTGGGGTAATTTTAGCTTTAGTGTAGTGTAGTAGACAACCCAAAGTATTGATCTAGGCCCATCTTGGTATATTTCATGCCACCATTTCACCGCCAAATGCGATCAAATAAAAAAAAAAACGTTACATTTTTCCAAATTTTAGGTTTCTCACTGAAATCATTTACAAACATTTTGTACAATTATGGCACAAATGGTTGTAAATGCTTCTCTGGGATCCCTTTTTTTCAGAAATAGCAGACATATATGGCTTTGGCATTGCTTTTTGGTAATTAGAAGGCCGCTAAATGCCGCTGCGCACCACACATGTATTATGCTCAGCAGTGCAGGGGTTAATTAGGGAGCTTGTAGGGTTAATTTTAGCTTTAGTGTAGTGTAGTAGACAACCCCAAGTATTGATCTAGGCCCATTTTGGTATATTTCATGCCACCATTTCACCGCCAAATGCGATCAAATTAAAAAAAATAGTCAACTTTTTCACAAACTTTAGGTTTCTCACTGAAATTATTTACAAACAGATTGTGCAATTATGGCACAAATGGTTGTAAATGCTTCTCTGGGATCCCCTTTGTTCAGAAATAGCAGACATATATGGCTTTGGCGTTGCTTTTTGGTAGTTAGAAGGCCACTAAATGCAACTGCGCACAACACATGAATTATGCCCAGCAGTGAAGGGGTTAATTAGGTAGCTTGTAGGGAGCTTGCAGGGTTAATTTTAGCTTTGGTGTAGAGATCAGCTTCCCACCTGACACATCAGACCCCCTGATCCCTCCCAAAGAGCTCTCTTCCCTCCCCCACCCCACAATTGTCCCCGCCATCTTAAGTACTGGCAGAAAGTCTGCCAGTACTAAAATTAAAGGTATCTTTTTTTTATATATTTTTTTAGCATATTTACATATGCTGTTGTGTAGAATCCCCCCGTTAGCCCCCAACCTCCCTTATCCCCCCCCAAAACAGCTTCCTAACCCACCCCCTCTGTCTTATTGGGGGCCATATTGGGTACTGGCAGCTGTCTGCCAGTACCCAGTTTGCAAATAAAATGTTTTTTTTTTATTTCATTTTAGCTTTCAGTGTAGCTTCCCCCCCCCAAGACCAATCCCCCACCCGCTCCCAGATCACTTAGATTTCCAAGTACTAAATATATTGCACCCCTTTCTCCCACTTATAAAAACATTTTTTTCTGTAGTGTAGCGCCTCCTCCCGTGCACCCGCGCGCGCCCCCGGGGATCCCACCCCCGATCCCGCCACCCTCTCTGACAAGGACGTCATCAATGGCCGCCCACCCGCCTCCCACTTTAGCTCCCACCCACTAATGAATGCGGCCATCGATGCCCGATGCAGAGAGGGCCACAGAGTGGCTCTCTCTGCACCGGAGGGGTAAAATTTGTTATTGCAGGATGCCTCGATATCGAGGCATCCTGCAATAACCGGAAAGCAGCTGGAAGCGATCAGGATCGCTTCCAGCTGCTTTCCAAACCGAGGATGTACGCCATACGTCCTCAGGCATTAACTGTATTTTTTCTGAGGACGTATGGCGTACGTCCTCGGTCATTACGGGGTTAAAAAAAACCTAGAAATTTGACTGTGAAATAATAGCAGTCAGTTTCCTTCACACGTGTGCGTTTCAGGGCCTGCCAGGGCACAGTGTCACACCAGTGCAACTCATATCTGGTGTAACATAAAAACAAAAATTATAAATTTGACTGTGAAATAATAGCAGTCATTCTCTTTGGCCCTAGAATAATGCCCAGTGTTCAGAGGCCACGTACCCTGAACTCGAAAAGTTCTGAGGACATAGTTAACTGGCTAACAGAGGACACCAAATCTTCTACAGCTTCCGCTCGGAACCTTGACGCACCATCCTCCTCCAGCTTTGCTTCGGGCACCTCTCAAGTTACCACTCGCCCGCCTGCTGCCACCACCAACACTAGCACCACAGCTGCTTCACTTGATCTGTCAGAGGAGTTATTTACACATCAGTTGGAAGAAATGAGTGATGCGCAACCATTATTGCCAGAGGATGTAGATAATAGGGATATGTCTCAGTCAGGCAGCATTACACACATGGACGTACGGTGTGATGATGATGATGATGATGATGTTGTACCCGCTGCTGATTCCTTTGCTGAGTTTTCAAATACAAGTGAAGTGGTTGATGATGACGATGCGTCCGTGGATGTCATGTGGGTGCCCGCTAGAAGAGAAGAAGAACAGGGGAAAAGTTCAGATGGGGAGACAGAGAGGAGGAGGAGACGAGTTGGAAGCAGGGGGAGGTCGTCGCAAGGAGCTAGTGGCACAATCAGACAGCATGCATCGGCACCCGAAGTCAGCCAGACAGCACGCCAATCAACGTATGCTGTTGCCACCACCAGAATGACGTCATTGCAGAGCTCAGGTCCAACCTTGTGCAAATGGGGAGTTTGCGGTTGTGCAAATGGACTGTTTGCGGTTGTTTGCGGTGCGTTAAATGGGGAGTTTGGTCTGTGACTGTGAAGCGGGCGTAACCCTTACACTACCTGATCGATACAACATCATACCTGATGTTTTAAAGCACGTTATTCCAAACAATTTAGGAATGTTAGGTGATTTATGCCCTTTATGGATTAAAACCAGACTCTGTATCAACTATGTTATTTTCCATGGGAGTTTTGCCATGGATCCCCCTCCGGCATGCCACAGTCCAGGTGTTAGTCCCCTTGAAACAACTTTTCCATCACTATTGTGGCCAGAAAGAGTCCCTGTGGGTTTTAAAATTCTCCTGCCTATTGAAGTCTATGGCAGTTCGCCCGGTTCGCTGGTTTGCGGACATTTGCGGAAGTTCGCGTTCGCCGTTCACAAACTGAAAATTTTAGGTTTGCGACATCACTACAGACCAACCTTTCTTTTTGTTTTTAAACCAGAGTGTATCAGTCAGTATATAGGGCTGCTACAGGTGTAGAAAATCTATGTCTATGATTACAGTGGTTTGACACCGAAACCGGTCAGACGTTTTTTCTGATTGGTCACAAGGATAACCATTCTCCTCTGTGCTCTTAATTTAACTCTTTATTTATTTATTTTTTATTTATAATTCTTTTATTGAGGATCTGCAACATACAAAATTCAAGCATGCATAAAGATATACATTTAAAAATACAAGTGCTGAATAATAAACATATATGCATTAAATATCAAAGTATCCTCTTTTTTTATCCCTCTCAAGTATATTGCAGACACATCTTGAATCCTCAATGGATTTTAAAAACATTAGGGATTGTAACATCTTCCCCTTTTAAAATAATACAGGCCTCTTTTGGACCTTAACATACATATTAAGTTTATGCTAGGGGTCAAGCCAAAACATAAAAAATAAAAAAAGGAAAAACAAACACAAAGAGAAAGAATGCAGCTGTGAGAAGGCATTAGGTGAATAACAAAATTATCACAAACAAAATGCTGCAAACGCCTGAACCGGACACACCATAAACATTAAACTTTCACAACTTTATAGATAAATTTGTTGCTGTAAAGAAGAGTTCAGTCACTAATAACGGACATAGGAGAGGATCTCTTTATATATATTTACATCCATGTTGTAGTATCACAAAGGCTCCCCTAGGTGTTCTATCCTCTCCCCCTTTAATGTTATGCACTACGAAATCATTAATCTTGTTTTAACGCTTGTATATGGTGGCAGTAATTTATAGTCTCCACATTGTGCCTGAAGAATGTTTTGGCAATCATATAAAACTCTTGTCCGTGTCCCGCCCTAAGTCCCGGCCGTAAGACCCAGGGAGGGAAACCACAGAATGTCCTGGTTGTACTCAATATGATTCGGTTTAACAATTACTATGCTATTCTGTACACAATGAGGCAGCTCTCTAAGGCCCCCCCAAACCCCATCAAGCATCACCCCAAGTTTCACAGATACAACACAACAACAGCATAATGGTGGAAAAGACACTCGGCATAAACATAATAGTGCTAAATACTGCCAACCTCTGGTTATCAAATGAATACAATCCATATAAGTGGGGAGAGGAGTGATCATTAAGCCAGATATGTTTATTTCTTTTTTATTTGTTCTGTTAGATCTTTTTCCGGTATTTTAGGGTAATAAGTCACCTGTCTATCGCAGCTCCGATGAGTTGGGTAGTGAGCTAAGTCCATTTGCAATGGAGCGATCCGGCTCAGTTTAGCATGTAGGATACCGGCAGTCACTTTACAAATGTTAGTGGCAGTTGCATTGACCCGCAAGTCTCTCCCTACTCCCCGAGGGCACCCCACATACTTTTTCCCTGTACCTGCCGAGAGAAATCCGAAAGCCTTTGTGGTATGGTCTGAGGATGATAAGATGGCGGTGTAGAGGCCTGGTGTGGCCCCACTCCAATGTCCAGATGCATATTTAATGGCGTTGTCCGCTTTGGTACCATTGTCCTTTAGTGGGATGGTGAACGAAGGTTTGTCAATGATCATCTGTGTTGTAGTTACATCACCCTGGGGTTGCAGGCAGGATGGCTTGCTCGTTGGGCATGGGAAATTCTTTTGACTCCTGGGATCCATGAAAGCATTCTTAACCGTGATCCCGTCTTGCTCAAGTTTTTCAGGTGGGGTTTCTTTGATGCTCGCTGTTGAGGGACTATTGTAGTGTAAATTTTGCAAAAAATCCCAAGGAGCTCTCTCCCACATGATCATTAGCCGCTTCTCAAGCCTTTCAAAGATACAGTCTAAGCGCGCTAAAAAGTCGTCCTCTCCCTCAGCAGCCATCTTGAGTGTGTGATATAGAGACCGATATCCTCCTCTCCTTTTCCTTCAATAATTTTCAGTTTTGCTTTGCAGCGATAGATAGTCTCTAATCGGTGTGTCCAGTAAAGGCAAACACCCCGGAGATCCGGGGGGGGGAACGCTGCCTGTAAGGTCGACGCCACTTCAGGCCCTTGATGTCCAACTTCGCCTCCGGGTTCACAAATACAGCAATTTTATCTATTTTCTTTGCAAGTGATGTGGTGCAGCACTGCACCAAGTGTACTCTTGTCAAAAGCTGTAGGGTAATATTGACATTGGGCGAAATTATCAATTTTTCACCCGGAGCTCTGAAGGTATGCGACTGCACGGAGCCGCTGCTAGGACACGCCCCCCCTTACCTCTTTATTTTTAACTATTAAAATAAAGTTTTTTTGCCATTTTTAACTACTTAAGCTCTTTTGGACTCTTCATTTTTTATTCATTATAGCGGTCTATGGGAAGCCGCTCCGCTTTTCTGCCTTAGTAAGTGCCTGCTAGTACTATCAGTCCTTCCACTGCTGTGTTTTTTAAACCGAAAGCCCCCCACATCACAATAAACTAATTTAAACTAGTAACCCCTAAACTTAACAGCCCCCTAACTTTATATTAAAATTACAATTTCTCTATCATAAATTAAATTAAAACTTACTTGTCAAATTAAAAAAACTAAGTTTAAACTAACAATTAAACTAATATAACTATTAAACTAAAATTAAGCTAACTACCAATTAAAGAAAACTAAAATACACATTAAAAAAACCCCACACTACTATAAAAATTACAAAATATCTAATTACAAAAAATAAAAAATAAAAAATTACAAAAAATAACAAACACTGAATTACGAAAAATAACAAACGAAATTATCAAATATAAAAAGAATTACACCTAATCTAATGGCCCTATAAAAATTAAAAAGCCCACCCAAAATAAAAAAAACCTAGCCTACATTAAACTACAAATAGCCCTTAAAAGGACCTTTTGTAGGGCATTGCCCTTAGTTAAACAGCTCTTTTACCTGTAAAAACCCCCACAAAGACCCCCCAACAGTAAAATCCACCACCCAACCAACCCCCCAAAATAAAAACCTAACTCTAACAAAAACCTGAGCTACCAATTGCTCTGAAAAGGGGATTTGTATGGGCATCATTGCTCTTAAAAGGGAATTTAGCTCGTTTGCATCAGAGTTAATTTAGTCGACTAAAACTAGACTAAAATGACTATAAAACTAAAGAGATTCTGATGACTAAAATACGACTAAAACTAAAATGACATTTTAGTCAAAAGACTATGACTAAAACTAAATCAAAATGACATTTTAGTCAAAAGACTATGACTAAAACTAAATCAAAATTTGCTGACAAAAAACATTTTATGCAAGGTGTTTTAATCAATCCAATTACTGCTCTTTTGTAAAATTTACGAAACTTAGTTTTATTAAATTTTAAGGTAAATAAACACGTTATATACCACAACAGTTAAATCTGTTAAATCTGTATTGTATGTTTAAACCTTAATACCATAAATAAAAACAGGTTAATAAACCTTTACTCCAGGAGTATATAATGAGTTTGGAAGTTCTAGAGCAGTGCTAATATCGTTGCCGAAAATGTTTCGAATCTGTGAACAAACAATTGATTCTTCCTATAGAAATATGCATAACCCACGAGTATGGGTTTAAATTATGCTGTGCCTGTGCTAGCTGCAGAAGCTTTTTGTTGTGTTGAGTTACTTGATACTTGTTTTAATTATTAACAGAGAACTGTTAAAGTTTTTATATTGGGTAATATGTTCAATATAGCCAATACAGTTTACAGTTAGTTTTTTTTATACAGGGAGTGCAGAATTATTAGGCAAGTTGTATTTTTGAGGATTCATTTTATTATTGAACAACAACCATGTTCTCAATGAACCCAAAAAACTCATTAATATCAAAGCTGAATAGTTTTGGAAGTAGTTTTTAGTTTGTTTTTAGGTATAGCTATTTTAGGGGGATATCTGTGTGTGCAGGTGACTATTACTGTGCATAATTATTAGGCAACTTAACAAAAAACAAATATATACCCATTTCAATTATTTATTTTTACCAGTGAAACCAATATAACATCTCAACATTCACAAATATACATTTCTGACATTCAAAAACAAAACAAAAACAAATCAGTGACCAATATAGCCACCTTTCTTTGCAAGCACACTCAAAAGCCTGCCATCCATGGATTCTGTCAGTGTTTTGATCTGTTCACCACCAACATTGCATGCAGCAGCAACCACAGCCTCCCAGACACTGTTCAGAGAGGTGTACTGTTTTCCCTCCTTGTAAATCTCACATTTGATGATGGACCACAGGTTCTCAATGGGGTTCAGATCAGGTGAACAAGGAGGCCATGTCATTAGATTTTCATCTTTTATACCCTTTCTTGCCAGCCACGCTGTGGAGTACTTGGACGCGTGTGATGGAGCATTGTCCTGCATGAAAATCATGTTTTTCTTGAAGGATGCAGACTTCTTCCTGTACCACTGCTTGAAGAAGGTGTCTTCCTGAAACTGGCAGTAGGACTGGGAGTTGAGCTTGACTCCATCCTCAACCCGAAAAGGCCCCACAAGCTCATCTTTGATGATACCAGCCCAAACCAGTACTCCACCTCCACCTTGCTGGGGTCTGAGTCGGACTGGAGCTCTCTGCCCTTTACCAATCCAGCCACGGGCCCATCCATCTGGCCCATCAAGACTCACTCTCATTTCATCAGTCCATAAAACCTTAGAAAAATCAGTCTTGAGATATTTCTTGGCCCAGTCTTAACGTTTCAGCTTGTGTGTCTTGTTCAGTGGTGGTCGTCTTTCAGCCTTTCTTACCTTGGCCATGTCTCTGAGTATTGCACACCTTGTGCTTTTGGGCACTCCAGTGATGTTGCAGCTCTGTAATATGGCCAAACTGGTGGCAAGTGGCATCTTGGCAGCTGCACGCTTGACTTTTCTCAGTTCATGGGCAGTTATTTTGCGCCTTGGTTTTTCCACACGCTTCTTGCGACCCTGTTGACTATTTTGAATGAAACGCTTGATTGTGCGATGATCACGCTTCAGAAGCTTTGCAATTTTAAGAGTGCTGCATCCCTCTGCAAGATATCTCACTATTTTTGACTTTTCTGAGCCTGTCAAGTCCTTCTTTTGACCCATTTTGCCAAAGGAAAGGAAGTTGCCTAATAATTATGCACACCTGATATAGGGTGTTGATGTCATTAGAACACACCCCTTCTCATTACAGAGATGCACATCACCTAATATGCTTAATTGGTAGTAGGCTTTCGAGCCTATACAGCTTGGAGTAAGACAACATGCATAAAGAGGATGATGTGGTCAAAATACTCATTTGCCTAATAATTCTGCACTCCCTGTATTTTAAAGTTGCACTTCTGTTTGTTTATGAAACTTGGTTTTATTTCATTTTAAGTTTAATAAAGATTTTACATATCACAACGGCTAAATCTGTGTCTGTATTGCATGTTTAAACCTTAATACCATAAATATTACCATGTGTTATGTTTACTCCTGGAGTATATAATCAGTTTGCAAATTTTAGAGAAATGCTGAAATAATGCATTACACTTTAACTAAACCCCTTAGATTTTAGTCGACTAAAATCTACTTGAGATTCAATCGACTAAAACTAGACTAAAACTAGACTAAAACTAACAAACACTAAATTACACAAAATAAAAAAATAAATTATCTGATATTTAAACTAATTACACTTAATCTAAAAGCCCTATCAAAATAAAAAAGCCCCCCAAAAATAAAAAAAACCCTAGCCTAAACTAAACTATCAATAGCTCTTAAAAGGGCCTTTCACGGGGCATTGCCCCAAAGTAATAAGCTCTTTTACCTGTAAAAAAAAAACCACCACCCACACAACCAACCACCCAAATAAAAAGCTAACTAAAAAACCTAAGCTCCCCTTTGCCCTGAACAGGACATTTGGATGGGCATTGCCCTTAAAAGGGCATTTAGCTCTTTTGCAGCCCAAACCCCTAATTGAAAAAATAAATCCACCCAATACACCCTTAAAAAATTCCTAACACTTACACCCGAAGATTCACTTACCGGGAGAAGTCTTCATCCAAGCAGCAAGATGTCCTCAACGAAGCTGACAGAAGTGGTCCTCCAGATGGGCAGAAGTGGTCCTCCAGACGAGCAAAAGTCTTCATCCAGACGGCATCTTCTATCTTCATCCTTCTGGTGCGGAGCTGGCCCATCTTCAAGACATCGACGCGGAGCATCCTCTTCAAACGACAGCTTCTTCGTAATGAATATCTCTTTAAGTGACATCATCCAAGATGGCGTCCCTTAGATTCTGATTGGCTTATAGCATTTTATCAGCCAATCGGAATTAAGGTAGAAAAAATCCTATTGGCTGATTGGATCAGTCAATAGGATTGAACTTCAATCTTAATGGCTGATCCAATCAGCCAATAGGATTGAGCTTGCATTCTATTGGCTGATTGGAACAGCTAATAGAATGCCAGCTCAATCCTATAGGCTGATTGAATCAGCCAATAGGATTTTTTCTACCTTAATTCCGATTGGCTGATAGAATTCTATCAGCCAATCGGAATCTAAGGGACGCCATCTTGGATGATGTCACTTAAAGAGATATTCATTACAAAGAAGCCATCGTTTGAAGAGGATGCTCCGCGTTGGATGTCTTGAAGATGGACCCGCTCTGCGCCGGAAAGGATGAAGATAGAAGATGCCGTCTGGATGAAGACTTCTGCCCGTCTGGAGGACCACTTCTGCCCACCTGGAGGACCACTTCTGCCGGCTTCGTTGAGGACATCCTGTCGCTTGGATGAAGACTTCTCCCGGTAAGTAAATCTTTGGGGGTTGGTGTTAGGATTTTTTTAAGGGTGTATTGGGTGGGTTTATTTTTTAGATTAGGGGTTTGGGCTGCAAAAGAGCTAAATGCCCTTTTAAAGGCAATGCCCATCCAAATGCCCTTTTCAGGGCAGTGGGGAGCTTAGGTTTTTTAGTTAGCTTTTAATTTGGGAGGTTGGTTGTGTGGGTGGTGGGTTTTACTGTTGGGGGTTGTTTGTATTATTTTTCTACAGGTAAAAGAGCTGATTACTTTGGGGCAATGCCCCACAAAAGGCCCCTATAAGGGCTATTGATAGTTTAGTTTAGGCTATGTTCTTTTTATTTTGGGGGGCTTTTTTATTTTGATAGCGCTATTAGATTAGGTGTAATTAGTTTAAAGATCTGTAATTTGTTTTTTATTTTCTGTAATTTAGTGTTTGTTTTTGTGATCTAGCTAATTTAATTTAATGTATTTAATTGTATTTAATTTAGTTAATTTATTTAATTGTAGTGTAGTGTTAGGTGTTAGTGTAACATAGGTTAGGTTTTATTTTACAGGTAAATTTGTCTTCATGTTAGCTAGGTAGTTATTAAATAGTTAATAACTATCTAATAACTATTCTACCTAGTTAAAATAAATACAAACTTGCCTGTAAAATAAAAATAAACCCTAAGCTAGATACAATGTAACTATTAGTTATATTGTAGCTAGCTTAGGGTTTATTTTATAGGTAAGTATTTAGTTTTAAATAGGAATAATGTAGTTAATGATAGTAATTTTATTTAGATTTATTTAAATTATATTTCAATTAGGGGGTGTTAGGGTTAGGGTTAGACTTAGGTTTAGGGCTTAATAAATTTAATATAGTGTCGGCGACGTTGGGGACGGAAGATTAGGGGTTAATATATATAATGTATGTGGCGGCAATGTTAGGGGCGGCAGATTAGGTGTTAATAATATTTAACACCTAATCTCCTTCCCTTATTACCTCTTCCTCATCCCTCCCCTTTCTTCCCTCTCCCCTTCCCCCTATATATATATATATATATATATACACACACACACATACATAAAGTAGGCGCATGGAAGTCATGGTGCCGCTGTTAACCAGTCATTAAAGATGACACAGGGCATAGTAACCTGCTGCAGTTGATCACAAAACCAACAAAAGCTCCAAGAGACACAAGACAAAGTAACACTGAATGTGCTGGTGCTGATGATAGTAAGATTGTCCATTAAGACACTGCAAAAGACACAGATAAGGTAAGCTGAATTGTCTCACTGCTATTGAACACAAGATCAGCCATTCTAGCTGAAGCTGCAGGGGCATGGAATTCATGGTGTGGTGACACTGAATGTCTTGCTGCTTTTAACCATTCATTACAGATGACAAAGGTCATAGAAACCTGCTCCATTTAAAGACAAGACCAGTCATTCTAACAGAAGCTACAAGAGACACAAGACAAAGTAACTCTGAATGTGTTGGTGCAGATGACAGTAAGATTGGCCATTAAGTCACTACAGAAGACACAGACCAGACACGATAACCTGAATTGTCTCACTGCTGTTGAACACAAGATCAGCCATTCCAGCTGAAGCTACAAGAGACACAAGACAAAGTAACTCTGAATGTGCCAAGACTGCAGCTATGGACAGATGGAATCTGCCTTCATATGGTAAGGGAGCACTGATCGTGGCACTACACACAACCACAATCGCAATGTCTTACTGCTGATGAACGCAAAATCAGTCATTCCAGCCGAAGCTGCAGGGGCATGGACTTCATGGTGTGGTAACCCTGAATGTTTTGCTGCTATCAACCAGCAATTACAGAGGACACAGGGCATAGTAACCTGCTGCTATTAAACACAAGATCAGTCATTCCGGACGAAGCTGCAGAACTAACAGGACATTGCAACCCTGAATGTATAGTAAGAAAATCAATAAATGCATAAATGATAAAAAAAGAAAAAAAATCTCTATTTTTTATTTTAGTAAATTTAAATATGGCTACAGGCTAAACACATTTTATTAATTTAGAAAAGTTTCAAATTGTTAGAGGGTAACTGGCTAAAAACAAAATCTAGGGGTATATTTATTAATGTATAAATTGATGTAGCGTATCATGTCCGCTGCACATTGATAAATGCAGACAACATACGCTGTTGGCATTTATCATTGCACCAGCAGTATTAGGTGTTTTCTAATCTAATACAGGATCACACAGGTGTATAGATGTGTGCAAATCTAATACAGGTCTCACACAGGTGTATAGATGTGTGCAAATCTAATACAGGTCTCACACAGGTGAATAGATGTGTGCTAATCTAATACAGGTATCACACAGGTGTATAGATGTGTACTAATCTAATACAGGATCACACATGTGTATGGATGTGTACTAATCTAATACAGGTATCACACAGGTGTATAGATGTTTGTTAATATAATACAGGATCACACAGGTGTATAAATGTTTGTTAATCTAATACAGGATCACACAGGTGTATAAATGATTGTTAATCTAATACAGGATCAAACAGGCATATAGATGTTTGCTAATCTAATACAGGATCATACAGGTGTAGAGATGTTTGCTAATCTAATACACAATCACACAGGTGTATGAATGTTTGCTAATCTAATACACAATCACACAGGTGTATGGGTGTTTTCTAATCTAATACAGGATCACACAGGTCTGTATATGTGTGCTAATCTAATACAGGATCACACAGGTGTATACATGTGTGCTAATCTAATACAGGATCACACTGTGTATGGATGTGTAATAATCTAATACAGGTATCACACAGGTGTATAAATGTTTGTTAATCTAATACAGGATCACACAGGTGTGTATATGTGTGCTAATCTAATACAGGATCACACAGGTGTACAGATGTTTGCTCATCTAATACAGGATCACACAAGTGAACAGATGTTTACTAATCTAATACAGGATCACACAGGTGAACAGATGTTTACTAATCTAATACAGGATCACATAGGTGTGCAGATGTGTGCTAATCTAATACAGGATCACACAGGTGTGTGGATGTGTGCTAATCTAATACAGGATCGCACAGGTGTGTGGATGTTTGCTAATCTTATACAGGATCCCACAGGTGTAAAGATGTGTGCTAATCGAATACAGGATCAGACAGGTGTATAGATGTTTGCTAATCTAATACAGGATCACACAGGTGTATGGATGTTTGCTAATCTAATACAGGATCACACAGGTGTATGGATGTTTGCTAATCTAATTCAGGATCACACAGGTGTATAGATGTTTACTAATCTAATTCAGGATCACACAGGTGTATGGATATTTGCTAATCTAATACAGGATTACACAGGTGTATAGATGTGTTCTAATATAATACAGGATCACAAAGGTGTATAGATGTGTGCTAATGTAATACAGGATCACACAGGTGTATAGGTGTTTGCTAATCTAATACAGGATCACACAGGTGTATAGGTGTTTGCTAATCTAATACAGGATCACACAGGTGTATGGATGTTTGCTATTCTACTACAGGATCGCACAGGTGTACAGATGTTTGGTAATGTAATACAGGATCACACAGGTGTATAGATGTGTGCTAATCTAATACAGGATCACACAGGCGTACAGATGTGTGCTAATTTAATACAGGATCACACAGGTGTGTGGATGTTTGCTAATCTTATACAGGATCACACAGGAGTACAGATGTTTGGTAATCTAATACAGGATCACACAGGTGTATAGATGTTTGCTAATCTAATTCAGGAACACACAGGTGTATGGATATTTGCTAATCTAATACAGGATCACACAGGTGTATAGATGATTGGTATTCTACTACAGGATCGCACAGGTGTACAGATGTTTGCTAATGTAATACAGGATCACACAGGTGTATAGATGTGTGCTAATCTAATACAGGATCACACAGGCGTACAGATGTGTGCTAATTTAATACAGGATCACACAGGTGTGTGGATGTTTGCTAATCTTATACAGGATCACACAGGAGTACAGATGTTTGGTAATCTAATACAGGATCACACAGGTGTATAGATGTTTGCTAATCTAATTCAGGAACACACAGGTGTATGGATATTTGCTAATCTAATACAGGATCACACAGGTGTATAGATGATTGCTCATCTAATACAGGATCACACAGGTGTTTGCTAATCTAATTCAGGATCACACAGGTGTATGGATATTTGCTCATCTAATACAGGATCACACAGGTGTATAGGTGTTTGCTAATCTAATACAAGATCATACAGGTGTATGAATGTTTGCTAATCTAATACAGAATCGCACAGGTGTACAGATGTTTGCTAATGAAAAATAGGATCTCACCGGTATATAGGTGTTTGCTAATCTAATACAGGATCACACAGGTGTATAGATGTTTGCTAATCTAATACAGGATCACACAGGTGTACAGATGTTTGCTCATCTAAAACAGGATCACACAGGTGTATAGGTGTTTGCTCATCTAATACAGGATCACACAGGTGTACAGACGTTTGATAATCTAATACAGGATCACACTGGTGTACTGATGTATGCTAATCTAATACAGGATCACACGTGTATTGAGGTTTGCTAATCCAATACAGGATTACATAGGTATATAGATGTTTGCCAATCTAATACAGAATCACACCGGTGTATAGATGTGTGGTAACCTAATACAGGATCACACAGGTCTATGGATGTTTGCTAATCTAATACAGGATCACACAGGTGTATAGATGTTTGCTAATCTAATACACAATCACACAGGTGTATGAATGTTTGCTAATCTAATACACAATCACACAGGTGTATGGGTGTTTTCTAATCTAATACAGGATCACACAGGTCTGTATATGTGTGCTAATCTAATACAGGATTACACAGGTGTATAGATGTGTGCTAATCTAATACAGGATCACACATGTGTATGGATGTTTAATAATCTAATACAGGTATCACACAGGTGTATAAATGTTTGTTAATCTAATACAGGATCACACAGGTGTGTATATGTTTGTTAATCTAATACAGGATCACACAGGTGTATAAATGATTGTTAATCTAATACAGGATCAAACAGGCATATAGATGTTTGCTAATCTAATACAGGATCATACAGGTGTAGAGATGTTTGCTAATCTAATACACAATCACACAGGTGTATGAATATTTGCTAATCTAATACACAATCACACAGGTGTATGGGTGTTTTCTAATCTAATACAGGATCACACAGGTCTGTATATGTGTGCTAATCTAATACAGGATCACACAGGTGTATACATGTGTGCTAATCTAATACAGGATCACACTGTGTATGGATGTGTAATAATCTAATACAGGTATCACACAGGTGTATAAATGTTTGTTAATCTAATACAGGATCACACAGGTGTGTATATGTGTGCTAATCTAATACAGGATCACACAGGTGTACAGACGTTTGCTCATCTAATACAGGATCACACAAGTGAACAGATGTTTACTAATCTAATACAGGATCACACAGGTGAACAGATGTTTACTAATCTAATACAGGATCACACAGGTGTGCAGATGTGTGTTAATCTAATACAGGATCACACAGGTGTGTGGATGTGTGCTAATCTAATACAGGATCGCACAGGTGTGTGGATGTTTGCTAATCTTATACAGGATCCCACAGGTGTAAAGATGTGTGCTAATCGAATACAGGATCAGACAGGTGTATAGATGTTTGCTAATCTAATACAGGATCACACAGGTGTATGGATGTTTGCTAATCTAATACAGGATCACACAGGTGTATGGATGTTTGCTAATCTAATTCAGGATCACACAGGTGTATAGATGTTTACTAATCTAATTCAGGATCACACAGGTGTATGGATATTTGCTAATCTAATACAGGATTACACAGGTGTATAGATGTGTGCTAATATAATACAGGATCACAAAGGTGTATAGATGTGTGCTAATGTAATACAGGATCACACAGGTGTATAGGTGTTTGCTAATCTAATACAGGATCACACAGGTGTATAGGTGTTTGCTAATCTAATACAGGATCACACAGGTGTATGGATGTTTGCTATTCTACTACAGGATCGCACAGGTGTACAGATGTTTGCTAATGTAATACAGGATCACACAGGTGTATAGATGTGTGCTAATCTAATACAGGATCACACAGGCGTACAGATGTGTGCTAATTTAATACAGGATCACACAGGTGTGTGGATGTTTGCTAATCTTATACAGGATCACACAGGAGTACAGATGTTTGGTAATCTAATACAGGATCACACAGGTGTATAGATGTTTGCTAATCTAATTCAGGAACACACAGGTGTATGGATATTTGCTAATCTAATACAGGATCACACAGGTGTATAGATGATTGGTATTCTACTACAGGATCGCACAGGTGTACAGATGTTTGCTAATGTAAAATAGGATCTCACCGGTATATAGGTGTTTGCTAATCTAATACAGGATCACACAGGTGTATAGATGTTTGCTAATCTAATACAGGATCACACAGGTGTACAGATGTTTGCTCATCTAAAACAGGATCACACAGGTGTATAGGTGTTTGCTCATCTAATATAGGATCACACAGGTGTACAGATGTTTGATAATCTAATACAGGATCACACTGGTGTACTGATGTATGCTAATCTAATACAGGATCACACGTGTATTGAGGTTTGCTAATCCAATACAGGATTACATAGGTATATAGATGTTTGCCAATCTAATACAGAATCACACCGGTGTATAGATGTGTGGTAACCTAATACAGGATCACACAGGTCTATGGATGTTTGCTAATCTAATACAGGATCACACAGGTGTATAGATGTTTGCTAATCTAATACACAATCACACAGGTGTATGAATGTTTGCTAATCTAATACACAATCACACAGGTGTATGGGTGTTTTCTAATCTAATACAGGATCACACAGATCTGTATACGTGTGCTAATCTAATACAGGATTACACAGGTGTATAGATGTGTGCTAATCTAATACAGGATCACACATGTGTATGGATGTTTAATAATCTAATACAGGTATCACACAGGTGTATAAATGTTTGTTAATCTAATACAGGATCACACAGGTGTGTATATGTTTGTTAATCTAATACAGGATCACACAGGTGTATAAATGATTGTTAATCTAATACAGGATCAAACAGGCATATAGATGTTTGCTAATCTAATACAGGATCATACAGGTGTAGAGATGTTTGCTAATCTAATACACAATCACACAGGTGTATGAATGTTTGCTAATCTAATACAGAATCACACAGGTGTATGGGTGTTTTCTAATCTAATACAGGATCACACAGGTCTGTATATGTGTGCTAATCTAATACAGGATCACACAGGTGTATACATGTGTGCTAATCTAATACAGGATCACACTGTGTATGGATGTGTAATAATCTAATACAGGTATCACACAGGTGTATAAATGTTTGTTAATCTAATACAGGATCACACAGGTGTGTATATGTGTGCTAATCTAATACAGGATCACACAGGTGTACAGACGTTTGCTCATCTAATACAGGATCACACAAGTGAACAGATGTTTACTAATCTAATACAGGATCACACAGGTGAACAGATGTTTACTAATCTAATACAGGATCACACAGGTGTGCAGATGTGTGCTAATCTAATACAGGATCACACAGGTGTGTGGATGTGTGCTAATCTAATACAGGATCGCACAGGTGTGTGGATGTTTGCTAATCTTATACAGGATCCCACAGGTGTAAAGATGTGTGCTAATCGAATACAGGATCATACAGGTGTATAGATGTTTGCTAATCTAATACAGGATCACACAGGTGTATGGATGTTTGCTAATCTAATACAGGATCACACAGGTGTATGGATGTTTGCTAATCTAATTCAGGATCGCACAGGTGTATAGATGTTTACTAATCTAATTCAGGATCACACAGGTGTATGGATATTTGCTAATCTAATACAGGATTACACAGGTGTATAGATGTGTGCTAATATAATACAGGATCACAAAGGTGTATAGATGTGTGCTAATGTAATACAGGATCACACAGGTGTATAGGTGTTTGCTAATCTAATACAGGATCACACAGGTGTATAGGTGTTTGCTAATCTAATACAGGATCACACAGGTGTATGGATGTTTGCTATTGTACTACAGGATCGCACAGGTGTACAGATGTTTGGTAATGTAATACAGGATCACACAGGTGTATAGATGTGTGCTAATCTAATACAGGATCACACAGGCGTACAGATGTGTGCTAATTTAATACAGGATCACACAGGTGTGTGGATGTTTGCTAATCTTATACAGGATCACACAGGAGTACAGATGTTTGGTAATCTAATACAGGATCACACAGGTGTATAGATGTTTGCTAATCTAATTCAGGAACACACAGGTGTATGGATATTTGCTAATCTAATACAGGATCACACAGGTGTATAGATGATTGGTTTTCTACTACAGGATCGCACAGGTGTACAGATGTTTGCTAATGTAATACAGGATCACACAGGTGTATAGATGTGTGCTAATCTAATACAGGATCACACAGGCGTACAGATGTGTGCTAATTTAATACAGGATCACACAGGTGTGTGGATGTTTGCTAATCTTATACAGGATCACACAGGAGTACAGATGTTTGGTAATCTAATACAGGATCACACAGGTGTATAGATGTTTGCTAATCTAATTCAGGAACACACAGGTGTATGGATATTTGCTAATCTAATACAGGATCACACAGGTGTATAGATGATCGCTCATCTAATACAGGATCACACAGGTGTTTGCTAATCTAATTCAGGATCACACAGGTGTATGGATATTTGCTCATCTAATACAGGATCACACAGGTGTATAGGTGTTTGCTAATCTAATACAAGATCATACAGGTGTATGAATGTTTGCTAATCTAATACAGAATCGCACAGGTGTACAGATGTTTACTAATCTAATTCAGGATCACACAGGTGTATGGATATTTGCTAATCTAATACAGTATCACACAGGTGTATGGATGTTTGCTAATCTAATACAGGATCACACAGGTGTATGGATGTTTGCTAATCTAATTCAGGATCACACAGGTGTATAGATGTTTACTAATCTAATTCAGGATCACACAGGTGTATGGATATTTGCTAATCTAATACAGGATTACACAGGTGTATAGATGTGTGCTAATATAATACAGGATCACACAGGTGTATAGATGTGTGCTAATGTAATACGGGATCACACAGGTGTATAGGTGTTTGCTAATCTAATACAGGATCACACAGGTGTATGGATGTTTGCTATTCTACTACAGGATCGCACAGGTGTACAAATGTTTGCTAATGTAATACAGGATCACACAGGTGTATAGATGTGTGCTAATCTAATACAGGATGACACAGGTGTACAGATGTGTGCTAATTTAATACAGGATCACACAGGTGTGTGGATGTTTGCTAATCTTATACAGGATCACACAGGAGTACAGATGTTTGGTAATCTAATACAGGATCACACAGGTGTATAGATGTTTGCTAATCTAATTCAGGAACACACAGGTGTATGGATATTTGCTAATCTAATAAAGGATCACACAGGTGTACAGATGATTGCTCATCTAATACAGGATCACACAGGTGTTTGCTAATCTAATTCAGGATCACACAGGTGTATGGATATTTGCTCATCTAATACAGGATCACACAGGTGTATAGGTGTTTGCTAATCTAATACAAGATCATACAGGTGTATGAATGTTTGCTAATCTAATACAGAATCGCACAGGTGTACAGATGTTTGCTAATGTAAAATAGGATCTCACCGGTATATAGGTGTTTGCTAATCTAATACAGGATCACAAAGGTGTATAGATGTGTGCTAATGTAATACAGGATCACACAGGTGTATAGGTGTTTGCTAATCTAATACAGGATCACACAGGTGTATGGATGTTTGCTATTCTACTACAGGATCGCACAGGTGTACAGATGTTTGGTAATGTAATACAGGATCACACAGGTGTATAGATGTGTGCTAATCTAATACAGGATCACACAGGCGTACAGATGTGTGCTAATTTAATACAGGATCACACAGGTGTGTGGATGTTTGCTAATCTTATACAGGATCACACAGGAGTACAGATGTTTGGTAATCTAATACAGGATCACACAGGTGTATAGATGTTTGCTAATCTAATTCAGGAACACACAGGTGTATGGATATTTGCTAATCTAATACAGGATCACACAGGTGTATAGATGATTGGTTTTCTACTACAGGATCGCACAGGTGTACAGATGTTTGCTAATGTAATACAGGATCACACAGGTGTATAGATGTGTGCTAATCTAATACAGGATCACACAGGCGTACAGATGTGTGCTAATTTAATACAGGATCACACAGGTGTGTGGATGTTTGCTAATCTTATACAGGATCACACAGGAGTACAGATGTTTGGTAATCTAATACAGGATCACACAGGTGTATAGATGTTTGCTAATCTAATTCAGGAACACACAGGTGTATGGATATTTGCTAATCTAATACAGGATCACACAGGTGTATAGATGATCGCTCATCTAATACAGGATCACACAGGTGTTTGCTAATCTAATTCAGGATCACACAGGTGTATGGATATTTGCTCATCTAATACAGGATCACACAGGTGTATAGGTGTTTGCTAATCTAATACAAGATCATACAGGTGTATGAATGTTTGCTAATCTAATACAGAATCGCACAGGTGTACAGATGTTTACTAATCTAATTCAGGATCACACAGGTGTATGGATATTTGCTAATCTAATACAGGATCACACAGGTGTATGGATGTTTGCTAATCTAATACAGGATCACACAGGTGTATGGATGTTTGCTAATCTAATTCAGGATCACACAGGTGTATAGATGTTTACTAATCTAATTCAGGATCACACAGGTGTATGGATATTTGCTAATCTAATACAGGATTACACAGGTGTATAGATGTGTGCTAATATAATACAGGATCACACAGGTGTATAGATGTGTGCTAATGTAATACGGGATCACACAGGTGTATAGGTGTTTGCTAATCTAATACAGGATCACACAGGTGTATGGATGTTTGCTATTCTACTACAGGATCGCACAGGTGTACAAATGTTTGCTAATGTAATACAGGATCACACAGGTGTATAGATGTGTGCTAATCTAATACAGGATGACACAGGTGTACAGATGTGTGCTAATTTAATACAGGATCACACAGGTGTGTGGATGTTTGCTAATCTTATACAGGATCACACAGGAGTACAGATGTTTGGTAATCTAATACAGGATCACACAGGTGTATAGATGTTTGCTAATCTAATTCAGGAACACACAGGTGTATGGATATTTGCTAATCTAATAAAGGATCACACAGGTGTACAGATGATTGCTCATCTAATACAGGATCACACAGGTGTTTGCTAATCTAATTCAGGATCACACAGGTGTATGGATATTTGCTCATCTAATACAGGATCACACAGGTGTATAGGTGTTTGCTAATCTAATACAAGATCATACAGGTGTATGAATGTTTGCTAATCTAATACAGAATCGCACAGGTGTACAGATGTTTGCTAATGTAAAATAGGATCTCACCGGTATATAGGTGTTTGCTAATCTAATACAGGATCACACAGGTGTATAGATGTTTGCTAATCTAATACAGGATCACACAGGTGTACAGATGTTTGCTCATCTAAAACAGGATCACACAGGTGTATAGGTGTTTGCTCATCTAATACAGGATCACACAGGTGTACAGATGTTTGATAATCTAATACAGGATCACACTGGTGTACTGATGTATGCTAATCTAATACAGGATCACACGTGTATTGAGGTTTGCTAATCCAATACAGGATTACATAGGTATATAGATGTTTGCCAATCTAATACAGAATCACACCGGTGTATAGATGTGTGGTAACCTAATACAGGATCACACAGGTCTATGGATGTTTGCTAATCTAATACAGGATCACACAGGTGTATAGATGTTTGCTAATCTAATAAACAATCACACAGGTGTATGAATGTTTGCTAATCTAATACACAATCACACAGGTGTATGGGTGTTTTCTAATCTAATACAGGATCACACAGGTCTGTATATGTGTGCTAATCTAATACAGGATTACACAGGTGTATAGATGTGTGCTAATCTAATACAGGATCACACATGTGTATGGATGTGTAATAATCTAATACAGGTATCACACAGGTGTATAAATGTTTGTTAATCTAATACAGGATCACACAGGTGTGTATATGTGTGCTAATCTAATACAGGATCACACAGGTGAACAGATGTTTACTAATCTAATACAGGATCACACAGGTGAACAGATGTTTACTAATCTAATACAGGATCACACAGGTGTGCAGATGTGTGCTAATCTAATACAGGATCACACAGGTGTGTATATGTGTGCTAATCTAATACAGGATCACACAGGTGAACAGATGTTTACTAATCTAATACAGGATCACACAGGTGAACAGATGTTTACTAATCTAATACAGGATCACACAGGTGTGCAGATGTGTGCTAATCTAATACAGGATCACACAGGTGTGTGGATGTGTGCTAATCTAATACAGGATCACACAGGTGTGTGGATGTTTGCTAATTTTATACAGGATCCACCAGGTGTAAAGATGTGTGCTAATCGAATACAGGATCAGACAGGTGTATGGATGTTTGCTAATCTAATACAGGATCACACAGGTGTATGGATGTTTGCTAATCTAATACAGGATCACACAGGTGTATGGATGTTTGCTAATCTAATTCAGGATCACACAGGTGTATAGATGTTTACTAATCTAATTCAGGATCACACAGGTGTATGGATATTTGCTAATCTAATACAGGATTACACAGGTGTATAGATGTGTGCTAATATAATACAGGATCACACAGGTGTATAGATGTGTGCTAATGTAATATGGGATCACACAGGTGTATAGGTGTTTTCTAATCTAATACAGGATCACACAGGTGTATGGATGTTTGCTATTCTACTACAGGATCGCACAGGTGTACAGATGTTTGCTAATGTAATACAGGATCACACAGGTGTATAGATGTGTGCTAATCTAATACAGGATGACACAGGTGTACAGATGTGTGCTAATTTAATACAGGATCACACAGGTGTGTGGATGTTTGCTAATCTTATACAGGATCACACAGGTGTAAAGATGTGTGCTAATCGAATACAGGATCATACAGGTGTATGGATGTTTGCTAATCTAATACAGGATCACACAGGAGTACAGATGTTTCGTAATCTAATTCAGGATCACACAGGTGTATAGATGTTTGCTAATCTAATTCAGGAACACACTGGTGTATGGATATTTGCTAATCTAATACAGGATCACACAGGTGCATAGATGATTGCTCATCTAATACAGGATCACACAGGTGTTTGCTAATCTAATTCAGTATCACACAGGTGTATGGATATTTGCTAATCTAATACAAGATCATACAGGTGTATGAATGTTTGCTAATCTAATACAGGATAGCACAGGTGTACAGATGTTTGCTAATGTAAAACAGGATCTCCCCGGTATATAGGTGTTTGCTAATCTAATACAGGATCACACAGGTATATAGATGTTTGCTAATCTACAGGGAGTGCAGAATTATTAGGCAAATGAGTATTTTGACCACATCATCCTCTTTATGCATGTTGTCTTACTCCAAGTTGTATAGTCTCAAAAGCCTACTACCAATTAAGCATATTAGGTGATGTGCATCTCTGTAATGAGAAGGGGTGTGGTCTAATGACATCAACACCCTATATCAGGTGTGCATAATTATTAGGCAACTTCCTTTCCTTTGGCAAAATGGGTCAAAAGAAGGACTTGACAGGCTCAGAAAAGTCAAAAATAGTGAGATATCTTGCAGAGGGATGCAGCACTCTTAAAATTGCAAAGCTTCTGAAGCGTGATCATCGAACAATCAAGCGTTTCATTCAAAATAGTCAACAGGGTCGCAAGAAGCGTGTGGAAAAACCAAGGTGGAAAATAACTGCCCATGAACTGAGAAAAGTCAAGCGTGCAGCTGCCAAGATGCCACTTGCCACCAGTTTGGCCATATTTCAGAGCTGCAACATCACTGGAGTGCCCAAAAGCACAAGGTGTGCAATACTCAGAGACATGGCCAAGGTAAGAAAGGCTGAAAGATGACCACCACTGAACAAGACACACAAGCTGAAACGTCAAGACTGGGCCAAGAAATGTCAGTGAGAAGTGGGGGATGCTTGGTTGGGTGTGTACGGAGTGTGTAATTTCATATGTAAAAATAATAATAAATCACAATTGCACCGCCAGCTTGATTGAACAAACAAAAGTTCATAAACTTGCTATGTCAGCGGGTCACCCCAATCTCCCCTGACTATAGCCAAATTCGAATGAAAATGACATGTGTATATGAATATGAAACTCTCCAATGCAGTCAAGTAATATCACTTTTGATTATATTGCAAAGAAACTCACCACAGTCCTGTTTAGGTTAATCTTTCTCTTGTATCCAAGTGGTGTTGTTGATATTCTTGTGATGCTGGTGAGTATCCAAGCTGGGAATTGCTAAACCTCCGCAATAGGGGAATTAAAAGGTGTTTGAACTCGCTGAGTGTGCTCACAATGGCCAAACAATTCAAGTCTCACAAACAAAAGACAGTTTGGAGCACCAAAAAACGAGTGAAAAACAAAATTTTTTTATTTATAACAATAGGGTTACATAACCCCAGGGTAAGAGTGTATAAACAATAAAACGAAAAAACAGAGAACAAAAAGGCTGACCGGTTTCGGCGTGTGCCTTAATCCTAGCCTGCTTAAAAGTGTTAGTAAAATTCACAGCTTAAAAACCCACCTCTGTGTTTCAATTGGGTGTGAAATTCACACCTTTCTAATGGTTGACCAATGTTCAACTTCCTAATTTATCAGACACCTGTGTTGCCTACTGACATTACTAATGTTATTAGGTGTGGCGAAGTCTGTGCAGCCCTCTTAAAGTTTTAACTGTAAACTTTCCTTTGCCGACACACAGACCGCACAAAAGTGCCCATCGTCACATCTAATTTACTGCTGAAACAAATTGTTGTTGTATTTAATTAGACTTATAGCTTATATAAGCAAAATTTGCATTTATCTTTTCCCATTTTTATATCAACATATCTCCGTGTATGTAATGCTGTCTAATATCTTACGTATCTTGAACGTTACAACATCTTAGAATAGAAAAAGTTGTGGGACCTGAGACTGCCTGGGTCTGATAATGCCCACTATCCCTTTGTGTACAAACTTTCATAGCAAAAAAGGGATTTGATTGCAGCTGTTCGAGGATGCGTGTGTATTTGTTTACATGAGTGACGTGTGAATCACACCTCTAGTTCCGCCCTATAGGCTTGCATGCCCCATCGCTTCCACAGCACTAATCCGCCTTCCACTTTAATAATATATGTGGAGGAGGTGTGTTAGCGGTACCCCTGGCCTTTTGTTAGATGGTTTCTCCAAAGTAACCTCACAAAGCGAAGAGCCCTCACTCAATAAATGTACGTTTAACCCTAATAGATGCGGCTGAATAGCTCTATCTGTATAGTGTGCGTCTGTTGCGCTAAAGGGGAGGGGAGGGGGTGGAAGCGGGGTTTGGGGGGGGGGGGGGGTTTGTGCAATTAAGGTTGACGATAATATGAAATTTAAGCAGATATTTTCTATCCCTAAGAATACTGTAATGGATCTGCTCTGTGAACGGAACACTGTAAAGCTTTTGCTCACTGTTACCTTATTACAATCGTGTGGGCATTGTTCTACAACTAGTTAGATATCAAGTACTGAAATATATATTTTGATTGGGTTATCTTTTGTTGTGTGCATTTATAATTAATGTAGTTTATATTTATAAACTTTTTAAATTTTTAAGTGCTGGTTAGAAATTATTTGTGTAGTATGAAATTATAAGGGAATTACTACAGCTACCAAAAATTAATTAAATCGAATTCTGAGTTCAGGCCCTCTGGAGACCTGGTTCTCAACCTAAAAATCCAGAAGGCCTCCCTTTCTCCCAGTTTCCGTGTTCTATCCAGTCCTCTATTCTGTACAGGGACCTTCTCTATGATAGTCCACGAAAAGTACCTGGGATCTTTTTGGTGTATCACGGAAAAGTGATTGATCAGAGGCGTTGTTAATTCACCTGCTCTTATATCAGCCAGATGTTCCTTTATTCTAACTCGTGCCTCCCTGGTCGTTAGACCTACATATTGGAGGGCACAATGTGTGCATGATATTAGATATACCACGAAATTTGACCGGCAGTTTAGGCACAGTCTCTTCTGGAAAGTTTCACCTGTGACTAGAGACCTAAATGAATCCCCCACTACCACTCTTTCACATGCCTTGCAGGAAAGATAATTGCATCTAAATGTACCATTAAGTCTCAGCCAGGTTGAGCCACTGGTCTCTTCCTGCTTCAGTCTAGTGGGGGCTATTATGTTACCAATCGTACGATTCCTTTTGTAAGCGAATCGTATGCCTTCATTCACTGTATCTTTTAATGCATCATCAGCCGAGAGTAGTTGATAGTTACTTTTGATTATCTGGCATATCTGATGGTACTGTCGTGAATAATCAGTTATGAACAAAATTTTGTTACCCTCTTTTAGTTGTTCCCACTCTCTCCTAGCCTGCTTCCTGTTCCCATTGCTGTTTTTTGGCCTTCTTTTAGATTGTTCAAGTAACTTGGCCCTGTCCATTCTACTGACCAAATTTCTTTCCTTAGTAACTATCGACTTTTGGTAACCTCTTTCTAACAACCTAGTCGTAAGCTCATCCGCTTGTTCTTCGTATATACGCTGACTAGTACAATTTCTTCTTAAGCGGATAAACTGCCCTCTTGCTACCCCTTTAAAAACCTTCTTTGGATGGCAGCTGGTTGCATGTAGGAGTGAGTTACCTGAAATCGGTTTTCGATAGGTTTCAGTCCTAATTTTCTGACCTGTCTGGCCCTTCAGTGTGATGTCTAAAAAGTTAACTGTGTGTTCCTGAACATCTGAAGTAAAACTGATCCCTGCCGTGTTTTGGTTGAGACCCTTAATAAACTCTTCCAGATCTTCTCTCGATCCCTTCCAGATGAACAACAGGTCGTCTATGAACCGTCTATACCACACTATCTCCTGTCTGAAGGGGTTTCGCTCCCCAAAGACATGGGAGAGCTCCCACCAACCCATAAATAGGTTGGCGTACGAGGGGGCAAACTTGGCCCCCATAGCCGTCCCCCGCCTCTGGAGAAAGAACTCCCCCTCAAACAGGAAATAGTTGTGGGTGAGAAGGAACCTAGTGACTCTTAAAACATATGCAATAAATGCCCGGTTCCCCGTGTACCATCTGGAGAGGAAGAATTCTAAAGCCTCAAGTCCCTTCTCATGGGGTATAGTGGAATAGAGAGACTTGACATCAACAGTTAACCAATAATAATTGCTTTGCCAAGTTACGTCAGTGAGTAAATTCAGGACATGTTTTGTGTCAGCTAAAAAGCTCCAAAGGGTGTTTACCATTGGCTGTAGAATGTCATCCAGCCATTCTGAAAGATGTTCAGTAAGTGAGCCGATTCCGCTGACAATTGGTCTCCCCTGGACATTATCAGTAGACTTGTGTACTTTCGGAAGGTGATTAAACACCGGTATAGCCGGATCCTGTACCAGTAGATACATTTTGGTTTCCTGATCAATAAAGCCCAGGTCTACCCCATCATCCACCAAGGAGACCAGTTGTCGCTGGAATGACCTAGTAGGATCCTGTTGTAGTGTTTCATAATCTGATTCTGTTCTCAGCTGCCTCCACGCTTCTTGGACAAATTTGGTTCTATCCTGAACCACAATGGCTCCGCCCTTATCAGCAGATCTTATCACCAAACCCTTGTTAATTTTCAAGCTATTTAGAGCTTCCTTCTGTCTGCGCGTTATGTTGGATTCCTGGCCCCTTTGTGTGGTATATTGCAGCTTGACCAGATCGCTTTCTACTCTCTTTTGGAATTTCTCCAAGAGGGGACCCCTACTTTGTAGGGGGTAAAATGAAGATTTGCTCTTTAATTTTGGAGTCCTTAGGCTCCTGGCCCCTTCCTCTTCTAACTCCCCTTGGAGAGATTCCAAGATTCTAACGTCACAGAGTTCTTGGAAATTCATACAAACCCCACTCTCTATCTCATTGTCTATGGACCGTGGACTCTCATCTGATTCGTGGTACTCCCTTGTTTCTGACTTGAAATGCTTCTTAAGGGTCATGTTACGTATCATTTTATTAACGTCCAAAAGGGTCTTAAATAGGTTAAAGTCCATGGTTGGTACAAAGGTTAAACCTAAGCTGAGTACCTCCAATTCCGATTTATTTAATACATGACTTGACAAATTGATAACATTTAGTCCCTGTAGTTTCCCCTCTTTCGTCCTCTTCTTTGGGGGTATCTTCTTTGTTCCCTCGGTTGTTGATAGTGTTCTAGAGTGTCTCTTCCCCCCCCTTCTGATGTTCTTGGGGGTAACTGAAAAACCTGCTCGATCTGGGCTCTTTCCGTGTCCCCTGGGGGCCCTTGGCTTATTCTAGGTTGTATCTGTTCTTCCCTGTAGTGTGAAGTAGTTGGTACTGGGCCCTGCCCTTTGTTTTTCAGGATCGGGGGGAGCCGATTCGAACCCTCCTTCGGTCTTACCGTGGCTTCCGGTGCTGCTAAATCCTCTCCTGAGGAGGAGCCATCATCCCAGGATTCCCCCTCACTTTCTTGAAAATTCACTCGTCTGTCTCTATTGGCCCTTGATCTGTTGCCCCTTCTGCCCCTGTTATAAAAAGGGGTTTGTTTGTTTTGTTCCTTTCTTAGGGCAAAACGATCCCTTCTGTTCCAGACGTAGACTCTATTTAGATTGTAGTCTTGTAAGTCACGTAAATATTTCGTGCGTTTAGCCTCTAATAATACAGATTTGGCTTCTGCCAACACTTTTTGCAGAGTGGCATCAAATTTCAAGAAGCTTGGTTCCTCACTTCTCTTGTTAAGTTCGTCCTGTAATTCCTTAATTTTGGTGCCAAGATCCTCAATGGCCTTTACCTTAAATTCACAAATCAATTTCATTAACTTCATTTCACAAATCAATTTCATTAACTTCATTTAGGTCTCTAGTCACAGGTGAAACTTTCCAGAAGAGACTGTGCCTAAACTGCCGGTCAAATTTCGTGGTATATCTAATATCATGCACACATTGTGCCCTCCAATATGTAGGTCTAACGACCAGGGAGGCACGAGTTAGAATAAAGGAACATCTGGCTGATATAAGAGCAGGTGAATTAACAACGCCTCTGATCAATCACTTTTCCGTGATACACCAAAAAGATCCCAGGTACTTTTCGTGGACTATCATAGAGAAGGTCCCTGTACAGAATAGAGGACTGGATAGAACACGGAAACTGGGAGAAAGGGAGGCCTTCTGGATTTTTAGGTTGAGAACCAGGTCTCCAGAGGGCCTGAACTCAGAATTCGATTTAATTAATTTTTGGTAGCTGTAGTAATTCCCTTATAATTTCATACTACACAAATAATTTCTAACCAGCACTTAAAAATTTAAAAAGTTTATAAATATAAACTACATTAATTATAAATGCATACAACAAAAGATAACCCAATCAAAATATATATTTCAGTACTTGATATCTAACTAGTTGTAGAACAATGCCCACACGATTGTAATAAGGTAACAGTGAGCAAAAGCTTTACAGTGTTCCGTTCACAGAGCAGATCCATTACAGTATTCTTAGGGATAGAAAATATCTGCTTAAATTTCATATTATCGTCAACCTTAATTGCACAAACCCCCCCCCCCCAAACCCCGCTTCCACCCCCTCCCCTCCCCTTTAGCGCAACAGACGCACACTATACAGATAGAGCTATTCAGCCGCATCTATTAGGGTTAAACGTACATTTATTGAGTGAGGGCTCTTCGCTTTGTGAGGTTACTTTGGAGAAACCATCTAACAAAAGGCCAGGGGTACCGCTAACACACCTCCTCCACATATATTATTAAAGTGGAAGGCGGATTAGTGCTGTGGAAGCGATGGGGCATGCAAGCCTATAGGGTGGAACTAGAGGTGTGATTCACACGTCACTCATGTAAACAAATACACACGCATCCTCGAACAGCTGCAATCAAATCCCTTTTTTGCTATGAAAGTTTGTACACAAAGGGATAGTGGGCATTATCAGACCCAGGCAGTCTCAGGTCCCACAACTTTTTCTATTCTAAGATGTTGTAACGTTCAAGATACGTAAGATATTAGACAGCATTACATACACGGAGATATGTTGATATAAAAATGGGAAAAGATAAATGCAAATTTTGCTTATATAAGCTATAAGTCTAATTAAATACAACAACAATTTGTTTCAGCAGTAAATTAGATGTGACGATGGGCACTTTTGTGCGGTCTGTGTGTCGGCAAAGGAAAGTTTACAGTTAAAACTTTAAGAGGGCTGCACAGACTTCGCCACACCTAATAACATTAGTAATGTCAGTAGGCAACACAGGTGTCTGATAAATTAGGAAGTTGAACATTGGTCAACCATTAGAAAGGTGTGAATTTCACACCCAATTGAAACACAGAGGTGGGTTTTTAAGCTGTGAATTTTACTAACACTTTTAAGTAGGCTAGGATTAAGGCACACGCCGAAACCGGTCAGCCTTTTTGTTCTCTGTTTTTTCGTTTTATTGTTTATACACTCTTACCCTGGGGTTATGTAACCCTATTGTTATAAATAAAAATTTTTTGTTTTTCACTCGTTTTTTGGTGCTCCAAACTGTCTTTTGTTTGTGGGCCAAGAAATATCTGATTTTTCTAAGGTTTTATGGACTGATGAAATGAGAGTGAGTCTTGATGGGCCAGATGGATGGGCCCGTGGCTGGATTGGTAAAGGGAAGAGAGCTCCAATCCGACTCAGACGCCAGCAAGGTGGAGGTGGAGTGCTAGTTTGGGCTGGTATCATCAAAGATGAGCTTGTGGGGCCTTTTCGGGTTGAGGATGGAGTCAAGCTCAACTCCCAGTCCTACTGCCAGTTTCTGGAAGACACCTTCTTCAAGCAGTGGTACAGGAAGAAGTCTGCATCCTTCAAGAAAAACATTATTTTCATGCAGGACAATGCTCCATCACACGCGTCCAATTACTCCACAGCGTGGCTGGCAAGAAAGGGTATAAAAGAAGAAAATCTAATGACATGGCCTCCTTGTTCACCTGATCTGAACCCCATTGAGAACCTGTGGTCCATCATCAAATGTGAGATTTACAAGGAGGGAAAACAGTACACCTCTCTGAACAGTGTCTGGGAGGCTGTGGTTGCTGCTGCACGCAATGTTGATGGTGAACAGATCAAAACACTGACAGAATCCATGGATGGCAGGCTTTTGAGAGTCCTTGCAAAGAAAGGTGGCTATATTGGTCACTGATTTGTTTTTGTTTTGTTTTTGAATGTCAGAAATGTATATTTGTGAATGTTGAGATGTTATATTGGTTTCACTGGTAAAAATAAATAATTGAAATGGGTATATATTTGTTTTTTGTTAAGTTGCCTAATAATTATGCACAGTAATAGTCACCTGCACACACAGATATCCCCCTAAAATAGCTATAACTAAAAACAAACTAAAAACTACTTCCAAAACTATTCAGCTTTGATATTAATGAGTTTTTTGGGTTCATTGAGAACATGGTTGTTGTTCAATAATAAAATTAATCCTCAAAAATACAACTTGCCTAATAATTCTGCACTCCCTGTAATACAGGATCACACAGGTGTACAGATGTTTGCTCATCTAAAACAGGATCACACAGGTGTATAGGTGTTTGCTCATCTAATACAGGATCACACAAGTGTACAGATGTTTACTAATCTAATACAGGATCACACTGGTGTGTAGATGTTTGATAATCTAATACAGGATCACACTGGTGTACTGATGTATGCTAATCTAATACAGGATCACACATGTATTGAGGTTTGCTAATCCAATACAGGATTACATAGGTATATAGATGTTTGCCAATCTAATACAGAATCACACCGTTGTATAGATGTGTGGTAACCTAATACAGGATCACACAGGTGTATGGATGTTTGCTAATCTAATACAGGATTACACCGGTATATAGATGTGTGCTAATCAAATACAGGATCACACAGGTGTATAGATGTGTGCTAATCTAATACAAGATCACACAGGTGTTTGGATGTTTGCTAATCTAATACAGAATCACACAGGTGTTTAGATGTGTGCTAATCTAATAAATGATCATACAGGTGTATATATGTGTGCTAATCTAATACAGGATCACACATGTGTATTGATGTAAAGTAATCTAATACAGGATCACACAGGTGTATAGCTCTTTGCTAATCTAATACAGGATCACACAGGTGTATAGGTGTTTGCTTATCTAATACAGGATTACACAGGTATATAGGTGTTTGCTACTCTAATAAAGGATCACACAGGTGTATAGATGTTTGCTAATCTAATACAGGATCACACAGGTGTACAGATGTTTGCTAATCTAATAAAGGATCACACATGTGTACAGATGTTTGCTCATCTAATACAGGATCACACAGGTGTACAGATGTTTGCTCATCTAATACAGGATCACACAGGAGTACAGATGTTTGCTCATCTAATACAGGATCACACAGGTGTACAGGTGTCTACTAATCTAATACAGGATCACACAGGTGTATGGATGTGTGCTAATCTAATAAAGGATCACAAAGGTGTATGGATGTTTGCTAATCTTATACAGGATCACACAGGTGTAAAGATGTGTGCTAATCGAATACAGGATCATACAGGTGTATGGATGTTTGCTAATCTAATACAGGATCACACAGGCGTATGGATGTTTGCTAATCTAATACAGGAGCACACATCTGTATAGACGTCTGCAAATCTAATACAGGATCACACAGGTGTACAGATGTTTGGTAATCTAATTCAGGATCACACAGGTGTATGGATATTTGCTAATCTAATACAGCTTCACACAGGTGTATAGATGATTGCTCATCTAATACAGGATCACACAGATGTATAGGTGTTTGCTAATCTAATACAGGATCACACAGGTGTACAGATGTTTGGTAATCTAATACAGGATCACACAGGTGTATAGGTGTTTGGTAATCTAATACAGGATCACACAGGTGTATAGGTGTTTGCTAATCTAATACAGGATCACACAGGTGTACAGATTTTTGCTAATCTAATACACGATTGCACAGGTGTACAGATGTTTGCTAATATCATACAGGATCACACAGGTGTATAGGTGTTTGCTCATCTAATAGAGGATCACAACTTTGCATTGCCCTGAAAAGGGCATTTAGCTCTTTTAAGAAAAGCCCAAACCCTAAACTAAAAAAAAACACACACAAAATCCTATTGGACCTCCGCCTGGAACTCCGCTTCGGCGCATCGCCGTTCTGCCTCCGCAGGGATGAAGAAGATGCCGGTCCTGCAATGGATGAAGGTGGAGCAGCCTGGATTAAGATGCCTCCTGGATGAAGATAGAGCCAGCGGGATGAAGATCGTTCAAGCTGGACTCCAACAACTGTGAGTACCTAAAGATGGGTTAGTGTTAGGATTTTTTAAACTTTTTTGGGTGGGTTTTTTTTTAGTTTAGGGTTTGGGCTTTTCTTAAAAGAGCTACATTCCCTTTTCAGGGCAATGCAAAAGAATTAAATGCCCTTTTCAGGGCAATGCCCAAACAAATGCCCTTTTCAGGGCAATGGGTAGATTTGTTTTTTTGGATAGTTTTTTTGTATTTTGTGGGTTTTAGGGGGTGGGGGTTTGTAATGTTAGTGGGTCTTTGTATTTTGTTCAGAAAAAGATCTGATATCTTTAGGGCAATGCCCTACATAAGGCCCTTTTTAAGGGCTATTGGTAGTTTATTCTAGATTAGGTTTCTTTTATTTTGGGGTGTTTTTTAAAAAAAATGTTTATTAGAATTTTTATTATTTTGGATAATTTGTTTGTTATTTTGTGTAATGTTTTTTTTTTTCATTTTGGGGTGGGTTTTTAATTTTAGATTAGGGGTTGGGCATTTCAAAAAAGAGCTAAATGCCCTTTTAAGGGCATGAAAAAGAGCTGGATGCCCTTTTAAGGGCCATTCCCATACAAATGCCCTTTTCAGGGCAATGGGTAGATTAGGTTTTACTTTATTTTTATTTTGTGTGTTTGGGGGGTGGGGGTTTGTATACTGTTAGGGGGTGTTTGTTTTTCTTTTGTAGGACAAGAGCTCTTATCTTTATGGCAATTCCCTACAAAAGGCCCTTTTAAGGCCCTTGGTAGTTTATTATAGATTGGAGTTTTTTATTTTGGGGTGGGTTTTTTATTCTTTTAAAGGGTATTAGAATAGGAATACTTTTTATTATTTTGGATAATTTTGTTTGTTATTTTTTGTAATGGTAGGTTTTTTTATTTTTTGTAATGTTAGGTTTTAGTGTAAGGCAGCTTAGGTTTTATTTCACAGGTAATTTTGTATTTATTTTAACTCAGTAGTTAGTAAATAGTTAATAATTATTTACTAACTAGTCTACCTAGTTAAAATAAATACAAACTTACCTGTGAAATAAAAATAAATCCTAAGCTAGCTACAATATAACTATTAGTTATATTGTAGCTAGCTTAGGTTTTATTTCACAGGTAAGTATGTATTTAGTTTTAAATAGGTATTATTTAGTTAAAGGGACACTGTACCCAATTTTTTTCTTTTGTAATTCAGAAAGAGCATGCAATTTTAAGCAACTTTCTAATTTACTCCTATTATCAATTTTTCTTCGTTCTCTTGCTATCATTATTTGAAAAAGAAGGCATCTAACCTTTTTTTGGTTTCAGGACTCTGGACAGCACTTTTTTATTGGTGGATGAATTTATCCACCAATCAGCAAGGACAACCTAGGTTGTTCACCAAAAATGGGCCGGCATCTAAACTTACATTCTTGCATTTCAAATAAAGATACCAAGAGAATGAAGAAAATTTGATAAGAGGAGTAAATTAGAAAGTTGCTTAAAATGTCATGCTCTATCTGACTCACGAAAGAAATTTTTTGGATACAGTGTCCCTTTAATAATTGTAACTTTAATGTAGCTCAATTTTAATTATGTTAAATTTAGGGGGTGTTTAGGTTTAGGGGTTAATAGTTTAATTTAGGTTGTTGCGATGTAGGGGGCTGGCAGTTTAGGTGTTAATAGGTTTATTTAGTGGTAGTGATGTGGGAGGCCAGAGGTTAAGGGGTTAATAGCTTTATTTAGTGGCGGTGATATCAGGGAGCAGCGGAATAGGTGTTAATGGATTTATTATAGTGTGGGTGATTTTGGGGTGTGAGGGAATAGGGGTTAATAACTTTAGTATATTGGCGGCGATATCAGGAGCGGCAGATTACGGGTTAATAACATTATGAAGGTGTCTGCAATGTCGGGGGCAGCAGATTAGGGGTGTTTAGACGTGGGGTTTATGTTAGGGTGTTAGGTTTAAACGTAACTTTTTTCCCCATAGACATCAATGTGGCTGCGTTACGGAGCTTTTCATTCCGTGATCACAGGTGTTAGGTTTTTTTCTAACCCGCTCTCCCCATTGATGTTTATGGGGAAAGTGTGCATGAGCACATCAAAACAGCGCTTGTATTTTGTTTGGTATGGAACTGAACGCCACCATATCGCACGCACAAGCCAGCCATTTTAAAACTTGTATTGGCTGCGCTATAGAGCGTGAAATAATGCAATTTTTGTTGCGTTCGTTAAATTTCCCTATAGCGCGCATAACTCGTAATCTACCTGTTTGTTATTTTTTATAAGGTTAGTATTTGTTATTGTTTGTAATGTTAGGTTTTGTTTTTTTAAGAAATGTAGGGGAGGTTTTTTGTAATGTTAGGTTTTTTTGTATTTTTTTTTTTTTTTTTTTTTGGAAATGTTAGGTTTTAATATTTTAATAGTAATGTTTTTTTTTTAATTGTAACAGTAATGTTAGGTTTTTTATTTTTTATAGTAATAGTAGTTTTTTTTATTTTAAAAGGTAAGATTATTATTTTTTTACTTTCACAGGTAAGTCTCTATTTTTTTAAAGGTAGTTAGATCTTTTTTTTGGTAAAGTTTAGTCTGTTTTGGGTTAACTTAGGGAGTGTTAGGTTGGGGGGGGTTTAGATGTTAGTGGGTTATTTTGTGTTGGGGGGGCTGCAGTTTAGGGGTTAATAGTGTAGAGGTTATATTTACGATGTGGGGTGTGGTGGTTTAGGGGTTAATAGTGTACATAGGTAGTTTGCGATATGTGAGGCTGGCGGTTTAGGGGTTAATAGCGTACATAGGTAGTTTGCGATGTGGGGGGCTGGTGGTTTAGGGGTTAACAGTGTAGAACCTTACTTTTTGAGGTGGCGGTTTAGGGGTTAATAGTGTAAAGAGTTAATTTGCGATGTGGGGGTGGCAGTTTACGGGTTCATAGTGAAGTTTAGTGCAAGTGTTTCATCCGGAAAAACTCTTAACGTGACCGATCATGTTGTAAATGTTATTGTGTTTATGCTCCTCGTGCAATCGATAGCGCTCCTCTCTTAATCTGGCCCTAATATATATATATATATATATATATATATATATATGTGTGTGTATGGATTAGGGGAGTCTGTTATGTTAGGCATATGTTAGGCAAATAAACTTTCATGATTCAAATAGGTCATGTAATTTTAAACAACTTTCCAATTTACTTAAATCGCCAATTTTGCTTTGTTCTCTTGGTATTCTAGGTAGGCTCATATGCTAATTTCTTAGACCTTGAAAGCCACCTCTTATCTGAATGCATTTCGACAGTTGTTCACCGCTAGAGGGCATTAATTAATGTGTGTCATAGAGATAACATTGTGCTCACACACGTGGAGTTACCTAGGAGTCAGTACTGATTGGCTAAAATGCAAGTCTGTCAAAAGAACTGAAATAAAAGGGCAGTTTGCAGAGTGTTATATACAAGGTAATCACAGAGGTAAAAATTGTATTAATATAACTGAGTTGGTTATGTAAAACTGGGGAATAGGTAATTAAAGGGTTTATCTATCTTTTAAAACAATAAAAAATTCTGGTGTAGACTGTCCCTTTAACAGCAGAAGCATTTTAGGATTGTGATCACTGGAAAAACACACTGACAATAATAGCCAACATTCTAAAATCATTCACTGCCAGAGAAAAAAAGTACATGATTGGGATCAGCCTCCTTTTTGGAAGCTATTCTAAATAGTTTCAGAATTTAATTTGTTTTCTGTGACAGATTAAAAAACAGAAAATTGACAAATGCACTGAGTACTCACATCATATGCGTGTATGCCACTGAAAAACAGTAATAACTTTCAATAGAGGCATTTTTGGTAATGCAAATATAATGCAAACATTTTTCTATATGAAATTGAAATACACCCATTTCAAGTTTAACCATTCTATCCCTTTAAATTTTCAGATCATAACACGTTTGTACACACACATTTGCACCAACATTACCCCATAGATATGTGCACACACAAAAAACCAAAACCCCATGTATTTGTTTACATCAGACCCCAAACTAAAATGCATATCCCTGGCTGTATCCCTTTTTAGTAGCAATGTATAAATATTAGACTAAAGAGACGATCCCCTGTACTGTCTTAGTTTGATGCCAAGATATGCTTAAATCAATCCAAGTCCAGATACCTGCCCCCTACCAAACACACTACCGGCAATTTGACCCAGACCAGATGCATATTTCCTACCCCCCCAGACCACATGCAAGCCCTTTGCACCCCTATAATTGTTTGCCAACACACCTCAGACACAATACACAGACCCTCTGAATCTCCTTTTGCAAAATATATGTCAACATAAGATGCAAAATCAGAACGGTGCACCAGCATTACACTTTTTTTTTGCCAACTTATGCACATATCAGCCTAACACCTAAAGCTTTCCTGCCGTACTTTGACCTATTCATGCTATGCTGCAACAGATGAAACAGCACTCAAGAACAGGGAAGAAGGAGAGAAGAAAGAATTCCCACTATCTCAGTAGGGTAGTTTGTCTCCAGCTGTTTTATAGCAGCAGTCCCCTAAGGAATTGAGTTTAGAGAGCTTTTTGAATTAAAGGTGTACATAATTAGTTATATTCAGCACAACTGGATAGAACTGCAAGATGTGAGAATAAAGTTCAAAACCCTTTACCTCTATGACCTTTCAAATTCAATTAAAAAAAGTAGCTCAGCTTCGGACAACCTGGACTTCAACTAGAATTAAAGGACTCTCTTCCAACAACTCAGTTGTGTTTAACATTGACCTCTCAATGCATAACCATTACTAAGTTCTTGTACCAGTGGTGCTTTTTCGATTTTTTGTTTCACTAAGAAGGAAGCCTCCTCCCTTTCCCATTTTATATCATATTTGATTTATTAAAAAAACAAATGAGCAGCTCTAGGGGTGTTCTGGAGGGGGGCGGGGCAACTTTGACTCTGTATTTAACCCTTTTGGTGGAGTTAAATAAAATTAAATGTAGTAAAATAAAAATAATCAACTAGAATGTCCCTTTAAATTAATTTTTAAAGCATTTTTTCTTTTGTTTGTCTTTTTTCTAAAAACTGGATGTTTTGCTTTGAAAATAAAGCAAATACATATGGAGACCAGTTCATCTCCTCAATAGACCTGTGGGAGTTTTACTTTTAACTAATAAGCAACTAACACTTGAATATCAGTTGTACCAAACATTAGTTTTCTGCAAGTTTTAATATCACTTTAAAAAGTTTTACTGTGAAATGTGAAAAAGAACCTTTTAAACTGATCCTCTCGTGTGAATAATGCATATTTTTTTTCTATTAATATCCCTTTAAGACTATTGCAATTTTCCCCAAATCATTGTGAGTATGCTGCCTGATAAAACTCTGATGGAGCATCAAAAGCTATAAGTTTATGTTATGTCCTCTGGTTGTTTCTTGACCGTCTTGCAGATAATGCATCAATCACCTGTCAGACATCACACTCTCCATCAGGGCTATGGACAAGAAATGAGCTGTTTTGGGAGGTAAGGGATAACGCTCTTAGGCTACAAGATTGCGCGCAGCTGTTTTGGGGATGAGAAGTGTCTGGCTCTGTCAGGTGAGATTATTGATGAGATGCCTCTGAGGTTCAACTGTCTTGATTGTACAAAAGAGAGAAGGAATAGAAATACGAACAAACAAAAGGGAGTCTGTGCTTGGGTCTACAGCATCTGTTTGTAGCCTTACATCTGTATGGAAACTGAATTGTTTGTGTGCACAATAATGTTGCTCGGAATAACGTTCCTTAGATATCTACACTTTTATAAATTATTAAAGTAAACATATCCAAACTGTTTGTTTTATTCAGTGCTCATAAGGATAAAGTTACATTTCTCTGGTTTGCAACATGTGGTCCACACCTGCCCAAGTTAATTTATACACCAACTATTCTGAGGATTATTATATGTAGGGTGAAAATGCACACACACCCAACAAGTCACTGTAGATAATTAACACAATAAATAAAATAAAGAAATACTGACACTTTTATTCAGTGTTGGTTCTAGAACTTTGGGGGGGGTGTAACAAAGATGGTGAGCATAATACATTGAGGAAGAGAACAGTGAGCCCATTCTCCCATATCAGACTGAACAACTAAATATAATTAATCTCTCTGACCACATTCTATCGGAACATCATTCTTCTGTATTAATCAAGGGATTATCATTTTGTCCGAACAATAAACTTGACAAATTCTTACTAACAAAAGACATTCATTTATTTGTCAGAAAACTTATGCTTAAAAAGATCCACAGCATGAAAAATAATACTGATAACACAGAGTGGTCTAGAGAAGAATTACAAAGTCTACAAGACTTGGAAGAACTTTTAAAAGAAAGTGATGACCTGGAAACTAATCAAAAGTGGCGTGATATGATCAAAAATAAGTCGCAATACATACCGAATATTTCCCAATTTCACAATATACAAACTTTCAATCAAATAGTATGTAATGAGATTAATTCACTCACTGTTAAAAACAACAAGCACTAAAAGAAATTGAAGGGTGGGATGATGTATTGATCAAAGGATTTGACAAAGGTGGAAACATTGTTATTTGGCCGATTGAACTGTATCTATGTGAGGCAAATAAACAACTCAATGATGCTAACTGCTACAAAAAACTAATATTCAACCCATCAGCAACATACAAAAGACAGTATGATACTATGATTGAAATAGCTAAGGATAACCACACTATTAACAACAAATAATTCAAATTCCTGCAAGTTAAAAATCCAAGAATTTCAACATTATATTTAATCCCTAAAATACACAAAATATAACAAATCCGCCAGGCCGACCCATTGTGTCTGGCAATGGATGCTTAACTGAAAAAGCCAGTATATATGTGCACAAAAGACTGAGATCTTTTGTAGAAGAATTACCCTCATATGTCAGGGATACAACAGAGGTACTCCAATGATTGGAAGGGACTCAAGTAGCCAGAGAAACATGGCTAATTACAGCAGATGTTGAGTCTCTGTACACGAGCATTCATCATGACTTAGGTATTAAGGCAGTAAAACATTTTCTTGATCTAGATTCCACTGAATCTCATGAACACAATATCTTCATCCTCGATCTGGTCAAATTCATACTAAATCATAATTTTTTCGTATTTAATGATTGCTATTACTTAAAAACACGTGGAACCGCCATGGGCACAGCATGTGCACCCACATATGCTAATTTATTTTTAGGATGGTGGGAGAAGGAGACAGTCTTTTCAGATGCCAATGCCATCCAAATGGAACAAATACCACTCTGGATTCGCTATATTGACGATATCCTTTTTATCTGGGAAGGGTCCAAACCAGATTTGGATGAGTTCCTGATCAAACTTAATGATAATAACATCAACGTCAAACTAACATATGAATGCAGTCAAACAGAGGTGAATTTTTTGGATCTAAAAATAACCAAAGATGAGAATGGTAATCTGACAACTGATCTATTTCGAAAACAAACTGCAACAAATTCTATTCTACACCACAGCAGTGCTCATACCCAAAGCACACTCAGATCCTTACCAGTTGGTGAATTTTTAAGAACACGTAGAAATTGTTCTTCAGATTCAATATTCAGAAAAAGAGCAAAGGAAATGGAAACCAGAATGAAAGTGAGAGGCTACAGCAATAGAAGCCTGAAAAAAGCCAAAAATAGAGCCTTACACACTCTGAGACAAGATCTTTTATTTCCTAAACCCAAGAGAAAGGATAACAAAACAAGACTAATAACCACATTCAACTCACAAATTAAGGACTTAACACACATTATACAAAAATCGTGGTATATTCTTCAAAATGATCCGGATTTGAGTGCAAGTCTTGGAGATAGAATTTCTATCTGTTATCGGAGGTCTAGGAATTTGAAAGACAGACTAGTCCAAAGTCACTTTGTAAGGAAGAAGGCTAAAATCTTATATCCTGGCAACTATCCATGCCGAAATTGCACGTACTGCCCAAATACTCTTCAGATTGAACAAATCAAAGACAGATTTGGAAAAATACACTACATTAAACAACACATCACATGTAGTACTGCAAGTGTGATATATGTATTACAATGCAGTTGTAAACTAAATTATGTAGGTATGACCTCACGCTTTCTCAAAAAGAGGGTGGGCGAACATATGTGTAATATAAGAAATGCTGAATCAGATCTCAAAAAAGGCAAAAAAATCACACAGATAGCCAAACATTTTCTGCATAAACATGATTCCAATACAGAATTTCTATCTTTCTTTGGCCTAGAAAAAATATCTTTAGGAATCAGAGGAGGAGACTTAGAAGATGCATTGCTTCAGGCAGAATGCAAATGGATTTATTTGCTGAATTCTGTGAATCCATATGGTCTTAATGAGAATAACAACTATTATGTATTTCTGCCTAAATAAGAGTATCATACATAACTATATAATGTCATTTTTAGTTAACATTTTAATGGATTAAAATGACAAGATTATGCATACAAATGTTTTTTTTAAAAATTACACCCAATAGAGAATTGATTATTTCACATGGGAATATCATCGTATGAAACTAGATACATACTCTTACAACACACATATATTTTATGTGTGGACCCTATCTTCACAATCCTAATTTGAAGCACTATTAAGTCGTCAGCACTGTTATGCAATTTCATTTAATATTGCCCAAAACGCTGACCACAATTTAATTCACATGGTCACTGTATAATTAGCACCGTAAGCTATGTACACTTTTTCATGTTTAGTCCTGTACACTATTTCTTTCAAATAATGTTTCATTTATTGATTATTATCTCATCTATATTTAGATGTTACACACTATTTTAATATTTCTATAAACCATATATTTTTCACGCAGCACCATTTATTTAATTTTTATTAAAATCTTTTCACCCATCATTATTATTTAATGACTGTTACAAACAATACACCAACTATATATATAATTTTTTATTTTTTCATTCACCTCATTTTTCACTTTTTTATTTTAATTTATTTCACTTCCAACTTTTTCACCTATTTTAATTCAGACATCACACAATTAACATTATTATAAGGTAGGGATTTCTTGAACACCCAATAGGATGGTATCCAATATAATATGTATGGCGAATGTAAGATATTAGTACTAGTGGTGAACTATAGTTTCACTAAATTGGACAGTTACCTCAAAGACTCAACAAGTGTAATAAATCTTTTAGAGAATATTACATGGGATGAAAACATGTGGCTAGTTACCTGTGACGTAACGTCACTTTATACGTGTATACGACATATAGATGGTATAAAAGCAGTAGAACAATATTTGGAAAACGATAAAGAAGTAATAGTACAACATAGAAATTTTATTTTAGAAAGTATTAAATTTATTTTAACACATAATTATTTTTACTATGAAGACTCTTTTTATGACCAAATCTGTGGAACAGCAATGGGGACCAGGTTTGCTCCAAGCTACGCAAATCTTTTTATGGGATCCTGGGAAACAGAATTTTTAACCAATGTAGCGGCTGGAGCGAACCTGGTCTCCTTTAAAAGGTATATAGATGATATTTAAATGGTATGGAGAGGAAATACATCTCAATTTGAGTCTTTTTTTAACAAAATGAATGAAAAAGATTTGAACTTAAAATTCACATATGAGATTAGTAAAGAAAAGATAATATTTTTAGATTTGGAAATTTTTATTGATAATGACAAAATTAAAACAAAAACACATTTTAAACCAGTTGATAGTAATAATTACATACACGCAAAAAGCTGCCATTTACCAACTTGGAAAAATAATATACCAAAAGGTCAATTATTACGCATAAGAAGAAATTGTACAAGTGAAATGGATTATTTAGATCAATCCACCATCCTTAAAAATAAATTTACAGAAAGAGGATATAAAAGTGATGCTATTGATAAAGAGATCAGTAAAATACAACAAATAAATAGAACAGACATCATACAAAGGTCAAAAAGAGAGAAAATAAAAACAGAAAAGAAACCTTTTATACCATTGGTTACCCAATATAATAACAACTATAAGGAAGTAGAGAGGATCATAAAAAAACATTGGAATATTCTAAAATTAGATGAAAAACTAAGAGGAGTGATAGGTGAAGCTCCAAATATAGTATACAGAAGAGCTAATAACTTGAAAAACAGACTAGCACCAACAGATTTAAGAAGAAAAAGAAATATGAAAAAGGATAAAGACCTCTTGGGAGAAGATCTAAAAGGTTTTTTTCCATGTCTAGCATGCAAAGCGTGCAGGCATTCTGAGAAAAAGAAAAAATTCCATTCGAACGTTACTGGTAAAGAATATGAAATTAAGTCCTTAATAAGATGTACAGACAAAAACATTATTTACCTCATCAATTGTAAATGTGGAAAACAATATATAGGAGAGTCCACAAGACCCGTCAGAGAAAGAGTGAGGGAACATATCTTATCAATAGAGAATGCTACAGAAAAAAGAAATGAAGACCTCCCTGTACCAAGACATTTTTTAGCTTGTAATAATTGTAATCTGAAACATTTTAAATACATAGCCATAGATAAGTTAAACCCAGATTGGAGGGGTGGAGATGTACAAAATGAGCTTTTAAAACTGGAATATAAGTGGATATATGAGTTAGAGACCAAACACCCGAAAGGACTAAATATAGACTTCCACTTAACCCCCTTTCTACATTAACTTTTAATTTTTAACCCAGATTAAGGGGGAACTTATATATAGCTCAGTGGAGAGAACATCACTCTCCCAACTGTAAGACAACGATTTCGAAACCAATTTAGGAAATATATATATTTTTTGAACTAATATTTATTTATGACTTCAAACAATACAAATAAATACATTTTGATTACAATATATATATGGAAATACTCTCTTACTATGCTATTTCTGTTAGCCCAGTGGTAAGACCACCATCCTTCAAACCAGGAGTCTATGAGTTCAATTCCCAACTAAGAATTATTATTATTATGAGTTTCAATTTTATATTGGCATGTATTTTTGTGGTCATTTCTTATAAATACAGTAGAAATGCTGTTTTAATAAATCCAGATTAAGGGGGAACTCTAATTATTAGGATTAAATAAGGGAAATAAGTCTGGTAGAGAAACAACAAAAATAGAGCTTCAAATACTATAAATCAACAGGTATAATTGACTTATATATAGCTCAGTGGAGAGAACATCACTCTCCCAACTGTAAGACCACGAGTTCGAAACCAATTTAGGAAACATATTTACATTTATTTTTGAACAAATATTTATTTATGACTTTAAACAATTCAAATAAATAAATTTTGAAGAATAGATATAAATATTTATGTTTACTATACTGTTTTATTGACAAGCATTTTAGGTTTCTTCGTTCCCTTCGATTTTCATCGAATTGATAAATTGATGTATATTTAAATCACAATTATTCAATTAAATTTTCAGACTATGGTCTATAAAATAGCAGGACAGATGAGGCTAAGAATCAAAATCGCTTGAGAAAGGCTGCAGTAGCGGCTGAAACGCGTAGCGTTCAAACTTTTCCAATTCTTGAGGACACATCAGTCTGGGGATATCCACTGTGAGGATACCGAGTCACTGTTAAACAGGAAGTGACGGATGACTGTATGAGACGGACCGGACTGGGTTTTGAATCAACCACCGCTAGCGTGAGAACAAGACGCTACTAAGCAAGGGAGCGGTTGCCTTCAAAATAAAAAACTCTATGCGGACCTAGGATAACGCTCCTACCTGCAAATTTGAAAGTAAGACATATTTTAAATTTCTCCTCATGAAGGATTACATTGAAATAATAGCTTATACCGGTATTTGCTGAATACATCTCCTGGAACTTATTATATGACAATTATCTTTCTGAATATTTTTGGGAAAGTGATTCTTGCCTTATCCTGCTAGAAGTGGACAAAAAGTATATACGAAGAAACACAAGGAATTCAACTGCTATAACGATACACCACAAAACAGCATAATCATTTAAATCTATTATATCTGTCATATGGATGGTTTTTAATCAGACAACAACATTAGAACAATTACACAACAACAGTTGAACAATTACACACATTTTATTTATTAACTAGATACTATATTTATATATTATTATTTTTTTATTTATTGCATATATTGCTCGAATGGTTCCCTTAGGTTACTGATGCAATGTGTCCAGTTTATTAAAAGATTTATTATATAAACCTAAGTTAGATTGGCCAATCAAATTTTAAATTTACAATTTGTATCTGTATTCTATTAACTTTTTTTTTTTGTTTATATCTGTTCTTTCCAATAAAATTGTATGTTTTTAGTATAATAATTTTAGAATAAAACTAATTTTAAGGATTATTTATTGTCTCAAAGATATTTTAATAAACCATATTTTATCAATTTTACCACCTCAAATATTTATTTATAATTTAATTTAGTTGTATATTTTCACTTTTAGACAATTAGTTTTGTCCTGGACACCCAAGATAAAATTAATTAGGCGCAACCTGGTTTTCTGTTTTTCCATGGTATCCAATATAATCCAATGATAAGCAAACTCATAGTATGCTTTAAACCAGATAACATGATAGATATTAGAAACTATGAACATTGCGATTAAATTTCAAATAGAAAGATCAAATCGACATATGGTATACATAAAATATCAATATGCAATGTATGTAATCTATAATAAATCACGATTAACTGTTATCATAGCTACGAAATATGATATAACCACATAAAAATGGAATGGATCTCGAGTGACACAATGACGGACAGGTCCGTTATCCAATAACATGGTATGGGTGTGCGATAGTGGAGTCACAGAATGAAGATGACGTAAATCTGAACAACCTAACACGCATGCAAGATAGAGAGCTCATTCAGACCAATCACCACTCGTGTCTCTGTCTTCACAATCCAAGTGACCATGATTGACAGATTCGGCACCCAATAAGAGAACGGCTATGATTACAACCAACATAATCGGTTAACGATTATACACAAATAAATGAATGATACCAGCATTATTTCACATTAGGCTCAATAAGACCATGCTGTCAGCTAAATAATATTGCCAAATTTAAGCAGATAACAATATTATCGATACAAACATGAATAAAGAGCTGTGGCTAATGGACCAATCAATATGCATCTTTCGCCACACACCTCTATTATGACCAATCAAATCAATTGATACAACCAAGGCCCTCTCCAACAGCCAATCCACTAACACCTTAGGGTATTTAAATCTCACGAAGACAGAGTGAGACTGCCCTTTGATACAGCCACCACGGCGAAACGCGTCAGTGGCATCCCCCCGTTCTTCCCCATTTGTTGTTTTTAACTTAATTTGTTGATTCACTACTTCTATTTAAATGACAACGTAAAATGGTATAAAAAAAGTTGTTGCCGCATTTGCGGTGTCTAGTCTAAGCTGATTTAGCTATACTAGTTTAACTACAAACTTTAGTTACTCATAGGCAACATAGGTATTGGGTCAGGCTTGTCCTAGTCCATATATTACTCAAGATATTTACTAAGCCATAGTGGTAACTAAGTTAGGTTTACCTCAATTTATGATATTACTAGTGGTATTTACAAGGTAACTGACTATCCAAACAATACTTTAGGAAAACCTAGTATAATTTTACACGGTATTAACAGGTAAAAATAAGGAGGTATTTACAAGGTAACTGACTATCCAAACAATACTTTAGGAAAACCTAGTATAATTTTACACGGTATTAATAGGTAAAAAATAAGGAGTATATTCTATCCTTTACTCTTTATAGTATTGTGGGCAGCACAGTATTCAAGAAACCAGATACTTAATAGCAATATTTAACAAACGGTATTAAAAGGTAACCACACATTAGAGTTCATTATTTGACTCTTTATAATTACATTAAAGATAACCCAAGTACAGTTTATTGCGGTATTAATAGGTAACTACAAGAAGTTTATTGGACTTCTTACCTTCTATAGCTGGGTTTACTTTAATCTATCAGTGGCACCCACAAAGTAACTCCTATATAAAGGTCTGATCTCCCCGAACCCAGATACTTACTAGTGGATAATGATTTCTAAAGGTATCCAAACATTAGAATTTACCAACTGACTCTTTATCATAATACTTTAGGAAGCACAATTTATTACGGCATTAATAGGTAAAAACATGGAGTGTATTATACCTCTCACTCCTTACAGTTTCGTGGGTAGCACAGTACTCATCCTTACCAACCTAGATACTTACCAGAGATATTTATCAAATGGTACAAAAAAGGTTTCCAAATATTTGAGTTCATCAACTGACTATCTATAATAACACTATAAGAAACCCAGTACTTTTTACTTTTTATTGTGGCAGTAACAGGTATAATAAAGAGTTTATTAAACTTTTCACTCTTTACAAGTATTGTAGGCAGTACAGCACTCACCAACTCACAGTTTATACTGTATATAAACCTTCCATCACAAGTGGTTACTGTACCCCCTAAACGCTTCCTCCTCCACTATCCTTACATATATCCAATATTTAAACCCACCCTATTTAAGGACCATTATCACCTTTATATGAGTAATATACCAAGAGATAACCCTGTCATTTGATTCATAAAGAGACTCTCCATATACCTAACGAGGGTGTTTGTCTCTATTAGCCAGCAGTGACAGTATCTGGCTAACCGGTAGTGGATCCAAATTCCAATTTCTTTTAAAATGTTTGTTAAATCCCCTGTTTTTAATGTGATCTAGTAAAAGTTATATTTTAATTTCTCATTTCCGTGCATCACATAAGTACGTTCTTAGAGTGCTATATTTGTACCCTTTTGTCAGTTTTTCACTGATTTTCTGTAAAGTTTACACATAGGTACAAGCACCTACCCCTATCAGATAAATTATATAGGAGTATACCAAATATAAGTATACTCATCACTTTATGAATTAGTAGGGGAACGTCTAAATATACTAATAAATTGAGTAGTGCCATAGTCTCTTTTCAGTATATACATAATACATTGAGCCCTTTGGAGCCCAACAGAGGTGCTATACGTGGCCATTTCAGACCTGTCAAGTTTGAAAAATATTTCATAGTGTGCTCTAATTTGCATATTCAGTTTTGTTATAGGACATGATGTTACAGAAGGTTTGTAGAAACTAAAAATACTAAAAACAGTCATTTTTTCCCTCTTGGTTCCCCCGTGAACACCTAAGCATTACTTTTTTGTTGGAATGAATATAGAAATAAAACTACAACAAACAATACAAACTCATATTTGACCATCAAAATGTAGAGCCCTGGCATTTTATATAGACATAAATGTGTAAGCAGCTATAAATATAATATATATATATATATATATATATATATATACAAACAATTTCCAGCTCAGCCCTCCAAGTGTCAACCGCCTGGGTGCAGAAATAAGCAATATAAATAATCCAGTCAAATGCACTCTCAGGTCTTTTCAATGGGTTCTTTAATGGAACGTTTTCGGGGTTCACAACCCCTTCATCAGCATAAACCAATAACCAAATATCACACAATTTATAGTGTATTAAAACAGTGTCTCACCAAACAAGTTTGCTTTCCAAAAGTGCGCCAAAATACCGAGTGTGGAACGCATCTTGCGTTCCACCGTGATCATGTCAACCGGAAGTGATGTCACTTCCGGTTTCGCGACATGATAGAAACATATGTACATTGCTTTGTATTGCAATTAATAACAAGTTACAATGTACTCAGAATTACCTGATAGAAAATTTAAAAATGATGTCAACAAACAAAATGTAATTAACTGTGAACTGCACATTACTTATTATAGTGTGAATCAATCGTCATAGTAACCGTAACTATGGTTACGAGATATCACTAAGTGAGTGTATTTATATAGTAGAGAATTCTCTAGTGCAACAAACATATATAGTGACATTAATTACTAAACATTCTGTGTCATGTCCATTCACAGCTATGCATAGTGATTTATATACATAAATACATTAAAAAAGGGGAACTAAATATAAAAATGAAAGAATAAACTTGAAGAGTGGCTGTTCTTGCTTATACTTGTTATCAAAACATGTAGCAATGTGCACTGCCAACTGCATAGTACATGTACTTTATACAAGCAGTGTATCAATAAATCGTTTTGCAACATTATTCTGTTGTGTATTACCCTAAATGTAAAAATACACAAACGATGTACTGTTGCTAGTTTAGGCATGGCTTGTTATGTTAGCCTTCAAATTTAGCAACTAAAAAAGTACATCTATATCTCTGTATATTAGAAATATGACTAAGATATATGACCCACTACAAAAAATTCACTTAATGATACAGTGAATTCACAAAGGCATTCAAACTAGCATACTAGGATAGAGTGCGGCGTATTGAGTCATGACAATCATCATTGTACCTCTATTTCTATGTATAAATTAATGTGGCCTGTAACTTTTTTATACATTATATGGTGTGTGTGAATATTTCTAGACAATGTCCAGGATATGATTTCTTATGACACCATAATGAATCAGGTATCAATGTCCAACATGTAGATGACCAAGTGTGGACACATAAGGACAGTCCATCTTATTGCTTCTTAGTATTCTGTAGATAGATTGATCTTGTTCCCGATTTGAGGTATAGGGTGCAGAAATGGGTAATTTCACCTCAGAGACCAGGCTTCCACAACCCAGATGGGGGAAATATTCCTCCACCCTGGTGTGTCGTAAGCGACCAGCTCACATCACTCAGAAGAGCCATGGGGCTGGGAGCTAAACGTAGCCACAATGACCCTGGGTTATACCCCAAGCATGTAGCACTACCTTATACCCTTAGGTAAGATTTTTGAAATCTGGAGTAGTGTTTAATCCGCCTGGATGGATAGTCCCCAATTTAAAGATACATTGGGCCTCCCGTTTGAGTAGTATCTTGCTCCTATCCCCTCCCCGATCAAGTGGGGGTATATGGTCGATGAGGATATAGCGGATTGAAGATACGGCATGGCCTTGCTTAACACAATGGCGTGCAACTGGTTGGTCAGAATCCCCAATCAGGTCGGCACTTAAACAAGGGGATTCTGACCAACCATGTTGGACATTGATACCTAATTCATTATGGTGTCATAAGAAATCATATCCTGGACATTGTCTAGAAATATTCACACACACCATATAATGTATAAAAAAGTTACAGGCCACATTAATTTATACATAGAAATAGAGGTACAATGATGATTGTCATGACTCAATACGCCGCACTCTATCCTAGTATGCTAGTTTGAATGCCTTTGTGAATTCACTGTATCATTAAGTGAATTTTTTGTAGTGGGCCATATATCTTAGTCATATTTCTAATATACAGAGATATAGATGTACTTTTTTAGTTGCTAAATTTGAAGGCTAACATAACAAGCCATGCCTAAACTAGCCACAGTACATCGTTTGTGTATTTTTACATTTAGGGTAATACACAACAGAATAATGTTGCAAAACGATTTATTGATACACTGCCTGTATAAAGTACATGTACTATGCAGTTGGCAGTGCACATTGCTACATGTTTTGATAACAAGTATAAGCAAGAACAGCCACTCTTCAAGTTTATTCTTTCATTTTTATATTTAGTTCCCCTTTTTTAATGTATTTATGTATATAAATCACTATGCATAGCTGTGAATGGACATGACGCAGAATGTTTAGTAATTAATGTCACTATATTTGTTTGTTGCACTAGAGAATTCTCTACTATATAAATACACTCACTTAGTGATGTCTCGTAACCATAGTTACGGTTACTATGACGATTGATTCACACTATAATAAGTAATGTGCAGTTCACAGTTAATTACATTTTGTTTGTTGACATCATTTTTAAATTTTCTATCAGGTAATTCTGAGTACATTGTAACTTGTTATTAATTGCAATACAAAGCAATGTACATATGTTTCTATCATGTCGCGAAACCGGAAGTGACATCACTTCCGGTTGACATGATCACGGTGGAACGCAAGATGCGTTCCACACTCGGTATTTTGGCGCACTTTTGGAAAGCAAACTTGTTTGGTGAGACACTGTTTTGATACACTATAAATTGTGTGATATTTGGTTATTGGTTTATGCTGATGAAGGGGTTGTGAACCCCGAAAACGTTCCATTAAAGAACCCATTGAAAAGACCTGAGAGTGCATTTGACTGGATTATATATATATATATATATATATATATATATATATATATATTAACCTTGGCAAGCCTTCTTTGCCTTTGCTGAGTAGCAGCCTGTTAAAATTAATTTAGGGAGGACCCTTGCACTTGGTACTTGGTGCGGACAGTCTCCTACAGTGCACATGCATACAGCAGGACACAAAATCTAATCAAAAAAAGTTGCCCTGCCAGCCCTATACTTGCATCAGACCCACTTTATAAAAACAAATTCTTATTTGAGGATTAAAGTTGTTATTGAAATAAACTGGCAAAAAGATTTGCTTATTGAGTTTGATGTATTACTTATTATAACCTATTAATGCATTTTTTGTATAATTCTGGTGGGGGTCACTGTTTTCAGTTAAGTAGTAAAATACAATGTTTTAATAAGGAGTTAACATATAGCAAGTAGATACATCTCACAGTAGGCATTGTAATTACATTGTTAAAGAAAGAAGAATGCAAACAAAAAAATGCAAAGTTAACAAGTATAAAACTGAGCAGAGTGCTGATTTGTTAGGATGCCTTAATTCACAGCCATTTGTCAAATTTTAAGTATCCTAAATACCTAATTTTCCTCCTCTGTTCTAAGCTGTGATCAAGCAATCACTTTAGCAGGGGCTGAAAATTGTTTAAATAAAAACAAAATATATAGCTGCTGGACTCTGCATAAGGGCTTGAACCCCCATTGGACCTTCCCATTTAAACAAAACATACCCCACTTAAATAACTAAACTTAAAACAAAGGACGTTGACACAGAGCTGGAGTAAAAACCAAGTCATGGTCACTTTTATTAATTAACATTAATCTTAAAAAACTTAAACTTAAGAATTTTCACAAAGCCTTCTCATCAAGGGTGGCGGCAGCTGAGTGGACTACAAAAACACCAAATGGTTAGAGGACAAGCCTTCTGCCAGGACCCGCCAACAAGGGATAGCAAACTCCCTAGAGGAGCAGAGTCAGCAGGCCCGCAGGGTGGAGAACCCCTAGGCCCCCACCTAGGGACATCGCTCCACCCATTAGTTTGACCGTCAGCTCTTAAGAGCTCTGCCCCAAAATAGGCCTTGCCTTCCCACTGCCAGAGGATAATAACAATAAATCCAACCCATAAGGGGCACCAATAAGGAAAGCCACGCAGCAAACCAATACCGAGGGGGAGAAAAAAATTAAGGGTCAAGGGCTTGCAAGAGAAAGTTCAACTAATAGACTCCCGCCTTATGACTAACCAGCAACCCTAAGAAGCCTCACCTCAGCCCTGCTACCTCACCTGCAAAAGAGCACAAAACAAAGGAAGGGAGGGAGGGAAAAATGCAGCAAAGAACTGGAACCAAAAAGAAGATGAAACAGGGCTGCAACTGCTTAAATAGTGAGTACAAAAACCCACCCACATTTTTGCAACAAAATTGCAACACACACACATACACCCAGATTTCAGCAGGTTGTAAGGCCCTTAACTCGTTCCATGTTGACAAGCTGCCCTGCACAAGCATGCAGCTAGAAGCAGACAATGTTCCAGAGAGAGGAGCTGCTGCTATTCCCGAAAGGTCACATATATGGCTGGAGATTTGGAAAGTTGCCTGTGACCAAAGCACAATAAAACATTTCTCTCTATAAAGGGCTAGATTTCGAGTGGAGCTGTAATTACCGCTCGCACGCTAACTATGCTTGACTTCTGCTCTTAGCATGCGTATTACAAGTTGAAAGTAAAAGTTTTTCAGAAGTTAGAATATTGCAACCATGTTAACATTCTCCCCCATAGACTTTAATGGAGAGAGAAAAGTGGAAGAAAACCTAACACAATGCAGAGAGAAAAGTGGAAAAAAAACGAACACCTATACTCATGTGCTTCACCCCTAACCCGCCACATACAGTAGCACACTGCAAACTACCCCAAAACACTATTAACTCTTAAACTGCCTCAATCCCCACCGCAAAATACCCACTAACAGTGAACCCCCCTAACCTAGCACTCCCTAAGTTAACCCCCCAAAAATATCTAACTTTACCTGAAAAAACTTATAGTACCTAACAGTACCTTACAAAAATATGTTACCATAAAATAAAAAAGCAGTTATGCCTATTCTAAAACTAAAACCATGCTAAAAAAAAAAAAGTAAAAAGAAACCCAAAATAAAAAAAAATATACTAACACTAAACTATGGCAGTAGCTCTTAAAAGTGCTTTTTGTAGGGCATTTCCCTAAAGTGACTTAGCTCTTCAAACAGAAAAATACAACCATTCTACAAGTAACACCATTCTACAAGTAACACCATTCTACAAGTAACACCATTCTACAAGTAACCGCCCCACTCCCCCCCCCCCCCCCCACTGAACAGGCTATCTATAAAAAAAATTCTACACTAAAAATTGCCCTTACAAGAGCATTTGGCTGGTTATTGCCCTTACAAGAGCATTTAGCTCTTTTTCCACCCAAAGAGAAAAAAAGAATGAAAAAACCCACCCAAAAAGTTATATCACTAAACCCCAAATATTGTACTCAAGTTGAATCCAGGCGGCGGCGCTGCCGCTTCATCCATACAGTGCTAAAGATGTCTAATAGGCCATTTTGAAGACTTATTTTCTTAGAGGTGTGTAGTACGAAAAGTCAAAACTAGTCTCGAAAAGTTATTGAAAAGAGACGCAAAAATGTTTTGTGATGGACGAGAATTCATTGGCTCCATAGGGAAAATAGGACATTTAACCAGGATCTGAAAACACATTTGAGAGTGAAAATAAGCCAAAAGTTTGCTATTGTGATCGCCCGGAATTGAAAAGTAGAATTTCTGTCCCACAGAAGAGCAAAAGGTAGCTACCGATTGATTGTAATCTAGGCCTTGGTTGCCAAAATGCCCCCCTCCCCCCACACACACACACACACATACACACACAATATGGGCCAATTCTAAATAATAGTAATCAGTGTTTTGATTATTTTGATAAAAGATTGTCACTAAAGTTGTGATAAAAAAACGGTGAGATTTGTAGGATAAAAATGTTTACAGAATTACAATTTTATATACATCCATGGATGCTCATGTTCAGCACATTTTTCGAAAAAACAACAATTACAGTTGTATTTTGTACTTAGAACTACAATTTTTTATGTATGGTCTATATTTTTACTTTAATGTACTTAAATTAGGATTTATGCTGTGCATATTTAATATAATTTATTCCTGTCTAATTTACATACAAATTTTAAATTTTTGATCAAATACGATTTTTGCTGAACAAATGTGTTACGATTTTTATTCACCTTAACAATACATTTTTTCTTGAGTGTTTTTGCGTAAATGGTTAAATTACTATTTTTATTGTGCACTTTTGAAATATATGAATCTCTTTCCATACATTATTAAAGAATTGTACCCGCCCATATACCTTTACAGAATGGTGACAAAAGTATGGATTACAACCTTTATGAAAAACACACTCAGCAATTACTTAATTATTTGATTGTCAGAAACCCACACAAAGCAGTAAATTAGTCCCATGATTGTTTCATAGCATTTTAGAAACACTGGACTAACTCTTTGATTGCCAAACACACAGGTAATTACTTAAACACACAGTTGACTTTACTGACCATAACACATATAGCAGTTCTTTTCTCCCTTGATTGCCAGATTGCCCGAGTCCAGTGTCAAGTCATTCACACACAGTGCATTGTCAGTGCAGCACACAGGTAAAGGAATTGGAAGGAAAGCTCAGAGTCTACACGTAAAAGCATGGAGTAGAAAATGAAGTCTCAGGAGCCAGTGAGCCAAGTTTCCTGAAAGTTTCCTGAGACCTTATGACTTTTTAAGTACTATTTATTTCCATGAATATGACTCTTCCCAGGATATTTAAAATTCTATCATGCTAATAAAAGATCTGGTCAGCATTTAAGTTATGCATCTTTTATTCAACACAACTTTAACAATGATAGCCATCCTCCAATGCCAACTTCAAACCTAGCTAGTGTTTGAAAAAGTATTTATAATCATGGGCATCCACAGAATGAAGGGTAAAAATAAAATGGTAATTAAAAGGTTAGTAGATAATCCTAACATGGACAACCTTTTTTTAGTTTGCCCTATTCTTTGAATGTATAGTGCAGGATGTGCTATTATTGCTCTTATTGGGCTAGATTACAAATGGAGCCCTCATTTTTTGTGCACCACTAAAGGGGCAAATGTGCCTGTTTACGGGTGCACCTTAAATAACCAGCCATTACAAGTGGCTGGTTAATGCTACCACCAAGCTTGTGGTAGCACTTAGCGCTAAGTGCAATTATCCAGAGGTCAAAAAAAAACTGCACAAAGCAGTTATAAGGGGTTAAAGTGAGTGAATGTAGGGTGAAAAAAAAACGGCACAGAAAGTTCCTTTACATAGCAGTCTATGGGGACTGTGTATTAAACTGAAAATATATATGTATATGCTTATATACATTTATATTTGTGTGTTAATATGTGTATATACATATATATTTGTGTGTTAATATGTGTATATACATATATATTTGTGTGTTAATATGTGTATATACATATATATTTGTGTGTTAATATGTGTATACACATATATATTTATGTGTTAATATGTGTATATACATATATATTTGTGTGTTAATATGTGTATACACATATATATTTGTGTGTTAATATGTGTATATACATATATATTTGTGTGTTAATATGTGTATATACATATATATTTGTGTGTTAATATGTGTATATACATATATATTTGTGTGTTAATATGTGTATATACATTTATATTTGTGTGTTAATATGTGTATATACATATATATTTGTGTGTTAATATGTGTATATACATATATATTTGTGTGTTAATATGTGTATATACATATATATTTGTGTGTTAATATGTGTATATACATATATATTTGTGTGTTAATATGTGTATATACATTTATATTTGTGTGTTAATATGTGTATATACATATATATTTGTGTGTTAATATGTGTATATACATATATATTTGTGTGTTAATATGTGTATATACATATATATTTGTGTGTTAATATGTGTATATACATTTATATTTGTGTGTTAATATGTGTATATACATATATATTTGTGTGTTAATATGTGTATATACATATATATTTGTGTGTTAATATGTGTATATACATATATATTTATGTGTTAATATGTGTATATACATATATATTTGTGTGTTAATATGTGTATATACATATATATTTGTGTGTTAATATGTGTATATACATATATATTTGTGTGTTAATATGTGTATATACATATATATTTATGTGTTAATATGTGTATATACATATATATTTATGTGTTAATATGTGTATATACATATATATTTATGTGTTTATATGTGTATATACATATATATTTGTGTGTTAATATGTGTATATACATATATATTTGTGTGTTAATATGTGTATATACATATATATTTATGTGTTAATATGTGTATATACATATATATTTATGTGTTTATATGTGTATATACATATATATTTGTGTGTTAATATGTGTATATACATATATATTTGTGTGTTAATATGTGTATATACATTTATATTTGTGTGTTAATATGTGTATATACATATATATTTGTGTGTTAATATGTGTATATACATTTATATTTGTGTGTTAATATGTGTATATACATATATATTTGTGTGTTAATATGTGTATATACATATATATTTGTGTGTTAATATGTGTATATACATATATATTTGTGTGTTAATATGTGTATATACATATATATTTGTGTGTTAATATGTGTATATACATATATATTTGTGTGTTAATATGTGTATATACATATATATTTGTGTGTTAATATGTGTATATACATATATATTTGTGTGTTAATATGTGTATATACACATATAAACGCATACATATATATCTATATATTAATATACATGTATATTTTAATTTTGCTGTCCAACTATCCCCCTGCACTAGGTTCTTTGACGTGTCTCACGGCATGAGAATGAGGCTCCCATTGGAGCCTATGAAAGTGAGCTCTTGTGAACGCAAAGCTTCCAGGCAAAGCAAACACCAGGTCGTGTTAGCATTGCGCTTAACTTGTAATACCAGAAGAGTTAGTTACTGCATCTGTCCAAATGGGATAAGCCCAGGTACTACGTCATGGTCTCTTCCAAAACCTGAGTCCCTAAACAGCAACATAATGCTAGCTCTCAATCCAACAAACTGGGAACAAGTGAAGGGTGAACAGGCTTATGTAATAACCCTAGACATATACAAAAAAACCGGAAGGGGACTACACTATCAGACCGGACTGGGTACACATCCCATGACCCTGCAACATGCACAGCCCTGGGTGAACAATAGCACTCTCAGAAAGATGCACTGTCCCCAGAGTCACAGGCAGTTAACCCCAGACAGGTCTGGCTGCAAGGCCCATAGGGAACATTACAAAACAAATTAATACAGCACACAGAGAAAGTCCAGCACAAACTGGGAACAAGTGAAGGGTGCACAGGCTTATGTAATCACCCTAGACATAGACAAAACACGGAAGGGGACTCCACTTTCAGACTGGACTGGGTACACATCCCATGACCCTGCAACATGCACAGTCCTTGGTGCACAATAGCACTCTCAGGAAGCTGCACTGTACCCAGAGTCACAGGCAGTTAACCCCAGACAGGTCTGGGTGCAATGCCCATAGGGAAAATTACAAAACAAATTAATACAGCACACAGAGAAGGTCCAGCACTCCCTTACAAGCTCTCAGCTAAGATTAAAAGCAAAAATGGAAGAGTTAGTTACCGCATCTGGCCAAATGGGATAAGCCCAGGTACCACGTCAAGGTCTCTTTTAAAACCTGAGTCCCTAAACAGCCACATAATGCAAGCTCACAATCCAACAAACTGGAAACAAGTGAAGGTGTACAGGCTTATGTAATCACCCTAGACATATACAAAACACTGAAGGGGACTGCACTGTCAGACCGGACTGGGTACACATCCCATGACCCTGCAACATGCCCAGCCCTGGGTGCACAATAGCACTCTCAGGAAGCTGCATAGTCTGGACTTTCTCTGTGTGCTGTATTAATTTGTTTTATAATTTTCCATATGGGCCTTGCACCCTGACCTGTCTGGGGTTAACTGCCTGTGACTCTGGAGACAGTGCAGCTTCCTGAGAGTGCTATTGTGCACCCAGGGCTGTGCATGTTGCAGGGTCATGCGATGTGTACCCAGAGAGAGTGCAGTCCCCTTCCGTGTTTTGTATATATATATATATATATATATATATATATATATATATACAGTATCTCACAAAAGGAAGTACACCCCTCACATTTTTGTAAATATTTTATTATACCTTTTCACGTGACAACACTGAAGAAATTATGCTTTGCTACAATGTAAAGTAGTGAGTGTACAGCCTGTATAACAGTGTAAATTTGCTGTCCCTCACACAAAATAACTCAACATACAGTAATTAATATCTAAACCATTGGCAACAAAAGTCAGTACACCCCTAAGTGGAAGTGTCCTAATTGGGCCCAAAGTGTCACTATTTTGTGTGGCCACCATTATTATTATTTTCCAGCACTGCCTTAACCCTCTTGGGCATGGAGTTCAGCAGAGCTTCACAGGTTGCCACTGGAGTCCTCTTCCACTCATCCATGACAACATCACAGAACTGGAGGATTTTAGAGACATTGTGCTCCCCCACCTTCCATTTGAGGATGCCCCACAAATGCTCAATATGGTTTAGGTCTGGAGACATGCTTGGCCAGTCCATCAACTTTACCCTCAACTTCTTTAGCAAGGCCGTGGTTGTCTTGGAGGTGTGTTTGGGGTTGTTATCATGTTGGAATACTGCCCTGCGGCCCAGTCTCTGAAGGGAGGGGATCATTCTCTGCTTCAGTATGTCACAGTACATGTTAGCATTCATGGTTCCCTCAATAAACTGTAGTTCCCCAGTGCCAGCAGACACAGACCATGACACTCCCACCACCATGCTTGACTGTAGGCAAGACACACTTGTCTTTGTATTTCTCACCTAGTTGCCACAACAAACACGCTTGACACTATCTGAACCAAATAAGTTTATCTTGGTTTCATCGGACCACAGGACATGGTTCCATTAATCCAAGTCTGCTTGTATTCAGTTAACTGTTTGCTTTGCGGGCTTTCTTGTGCATCATCTTTAGAAGAGTCTTCCTTCTGGGATGACAGCCATGCAGTCCAATTTGATGCAATGTGCGGCGTATGGTCTGAGCACTGACAGACTGAACCCCCACCCCTTCAACCTCTGCAGCAATGCTGGCTACACTCATATGTCTATTTCCTAAAGACAACCTCTGGATATGATGCTGAGCATGTGCACTCAACTTCTTTGGTCGACCATGGCGAGGCCTGTTCTGAGTGGAACATGTCCTTTGAAACCACTGTATGGTCTTGCCCACTGTGCTGCAGCTCAGTTTCATGGTCTTGGCAATCTTCTTATAACCTAGGCCATCTTTATGTAGAGCAACAATTCTTTTTTTCAGATCCTCAGAGAGTTCTTTGCCATGAGGTGGCATGTTGAACTTCCAGTGACCAGTATGAGAGAGTGTGAGAGTGATAACATCAAATTTAACACACCTGCTCCCCATTCACACCTGAGACCTTGTAACACTAACGAGTCACATGACACTCATTAATTGGGCCCAATTTGGACATTTACACTTAGGGGTGTACTCACTTTTATTGCCAACGGTTTAGACATTAATGGCTGTGTGTTGAGTTATTTTGAGGGGACAGCAAATTTACACTATTATACAGGCTGTACACTCACTACTTTACATTGTAGCAAAGTGTCATTTCTTCAGTGTTGTCACATGAAAAGATATAATAAAAGATTTACAATAATTTACTTTTGTGAGATACTGTATATTACATATACTGTGTATATATATATATATATATATATATATATAGTGAGAAAAACAAAATAAATGTAACATTTCCTGTCCAGCACAACTAATCCCTATAAAAATAATTGGACTAATCTACCTAGGTCTAAAACCCACAACAAGGCAAAATACAATTGTATGATAATACTACTATAAAATTCCACAAGTAGAAAGGGAGCAATAATAAGATGTTTATTGGAGCAGACCAAAGGCAGGATATAACATCGTAATGTATAAACAATGCTACTCCTATCATAGTGCACTATGAAAAATCAATCATTAATAAAAATTATATATATGAGAGCTCTCAAAAAAGACCTTATAAAAAATTAAAAATAGTTACAGTCCCCAATTTTGTTCAAATCACAATAAATGGTTAACATTTGGCACTAGAACGGAGGAGTCGTTTTCCATTTAGGTACATAGCAAGACCACCATTTGGCTGTAAATGGCTAGAGTGTGTCTGGATAATAAAACAGCAAACCGCCCTTTACTTTCCGCAAATACACTCAATACTGAGTTCAGGCAGTCACTTAGTAAATAGTATAGTTCTCATTGTACTCCCACAATAAAAATAAAGTTCTTGACACAAAACACTCTGAAACCTCTTTGTACTACATATAGTCCGCTGTAGAGGTTATAATTGCGGTCTGACGGGAGTCCCACTGATGCGGATCCACACCTCCCAGGTGTACCTATTATCTCTAAAATAGGCAGTATTCAACAACCTGGTGTGCTCTTCTCTCTTCCGTGATGTTACTTGTAATTGTATATGATAAGTTATGAGTACGTTGCCAGACACCTCCACCAGGACTTGATGGCCAATATTTTTCAACCTTGGTTTCTCCTGCAAACAAAGCTACGCGCATTTAACCCCTAAGGCTTTGGGGCTTCTTCCGGCTCCAATAATAATCACATGACTGTGGTTGTTTGATACTTCTTTTAAAGAGAATTCACGGAGGAAAACTCCTCCCATTTTGAAGCCTTTAAAGTCTTATAGTACATGGGGTAAAATGGTAACAAATTTGTAACATTAATAAACGTTACTATTTAAAAAAAACTCCATATTGAATGGAAACAATTATAGGTAACAGTTGTAACCGCAATATTTATAGTAACAATAATTAATTTGTTAGCTCACCTACTACATGCTGTGGATATTTAAATTAATCCTAAAGAGTATTTATATATAGACACATTTGTAGTGATGATCAAAACAATCTTTTAAGCACTTAGATTGTTTTCTCTTTCTGTTTAAGTGTTATAATATAGATAGGGCTGGATAAAAAGACATACATTCATGAATATTCTAAATGAAAAAACAATTAATTTTGAGTTTGAAATTTTTTTGCATTAAATTTCATTTAGATTTTTATTCTATTAGGGATTTTGACATGAAGTTAATCCCTTCCTGAAAGTCTTGCCAAGAGGTAATGGATTTTAATTTTCAACTTTATTCACCCAGGAAGCACGCATAATTTATTTCTTCATTCATTCCTAAGGGTGCAAGTGATCTTAGGTTATAAATCCATTTGCATTCATTTTGTAGCAGTATCCTATCAATATTGCCTCCTCTGTCTTTGAGGTCTATTTTTTGGAGACCCCTAAATTTGAGTCCGTATTTACTACTATTATGGCTATAAAAAATGTCTTGCTACACTGCTGGTGTCAATTAATTTATTCTTTATATCTCTTTTGTGTTCTTTTATTCTTTCTTTTAGCTCTCTGTATGTCTTACCTATGTAATAACCTTTTCTTTACCAGGCAGTACAGTTACTACAAAAAAAAAAAAATCAGAAGAAAGCCAGAGTATCTTTAAAATTTTCAAAATATATAAAACAAAAATTTTAAAAGAGCAAAAATTAAAATGGGAAATTTTCAGTCTAAATAAATATTTAGAAGCTAAAATGATACCTAGAGGCTTTGTGTTAGAAAAAGACCAGACTCTAATCTGAATGAACCTTTAATTGAGGATTTTCAGAAAAAATGGGACAATTATGCAACTGATTTAACTGGATGAGATTAATGATAGATGAGAACGAATTAAGACTAAAACAGATTCAAACTGAACTAATAGAAGCAAAAAAGAAAGTTGATGAATGCAAGAGTAATGAGCAATATGACAAATTAAAGGGAGTGGCTAAACTATAAGTTAGAAAAATCCAAGACACAATAAAATTTAGAAAAAGGAGAACATTTGATAGAGACTGGGATGACTATCAACAAGATCAAGTTTATAATTATTCTTTAAATCAGACTAGCAGTTCAGAATCAGGGAGTCCATTAATTGATAATATTAACAAAGATTTTGGCAAAGACATGGGAGAAGAAGAGATTGTTTAGGCCAGAAACAACAGGAAATAAAAGAACCAGGAGGGGAGGCAGGAAACACAAGACAAATTACACAAGAAGGCAAGAAATATCTACTGAGAAATAAATTGAAAGAGAAACAGAAAACTTAATTAGAACTAAAAAAGTGGTTAATCTCTCTGAGGCAGACCTTTCAGACTATCAAATTCAAGTGCTAGGCAAAGGATTATCCTTTGCACCCACAAACAAATGTGATCAATTTACAGTAGTAAAAGGTTTAAATCTATTTGCTAGAAAATTAATTTTAAAAAAGACATTTGAAAATAAATTTAAGGATAATGTACTTGACATACGAGATCGTCAAGCCTTACAGTGTCTGGAAGAACTGTCCTCAGAGGGAAATACCCAAGAACAACAGAGTTTATCTCATATAGGATTCAGCACTCTAAAAAATAAATATACTCATATGCCTTCACTTTCAACAGTTCCCAGTGTATATAACTTTGTAAAGTTGGTAGAAAAGGATATACGAGAAATGGATGATAAAATAAAAGTAAATAAAAATCTAGCAGGTAAACAACAGCTAGCAATAAAAGAACTTCAAGCGAATAAGAACATTACCATTAAGCCCTCAGATAAGGGCGGCAATGTTGTTATCCTAAATACAAAAGATTATGTAAAGGAATGTACGGCACAAGTTCTTGATAAAATGCATATATACATATAAATCCCTAAAAAAGACCCTACTGAACTTTACTCTGACTAATTAAATAAAATTTTGGGGGAAGCCCTTGAAAAGGGTATAATCAATAAACGGGAACTTGATTTCCTAAAAGTGAAATTTCCAATAACATCTACTTTTTATACTATTCAAAAACTGCACAAGGCTAAACTGCCTCCACCAGGTAGACCCATAATATCTGGGATCGGCCAACTAACCGAAAAAATCTCAGAATATGTTGATTATTGCCTTAGATATATTACCATCCTATGTCAAAGATTCATTAGATGTTCTTAAAAAACTTGGGGGCCTCTTTATTCCTGAAAATACATTGCTGGTAGCAATTGACATAGAAGGATTATATTTTTCTATTCCACATGACAAAGGAGTAGAAATGTGTAGATACGTTTTGGAGCAAAGAGGTCATCAATATAGTGAACATACTGAATTTGTAATCTCCATTTTGGATTTTTTGTTGAGACATAATTATTTTGTTTTTAATCAGAAAATTTATGAGCAAATCCTAGGTACAACCATGGTTACATGCTGTGCTCCGACGTACGCATGCCTGTACCTGGGATATTGGGAAAAAGAAGTAATTTGGGATGGTATTTTCAAAGATTATATTGCATTGTGGATACGCTTCATGGATGATGCATTTATGCTTTGGGAAGGTACAGAAGAAATTCTAATTGACTTTATGAATTTTTTGAATATAAATGATTATAATTTAAAATTTACTTACACAAGTAGTAAAGTTGAAATTAATTTTCTGGACCTAATTATAAGAAATTACAATCAATCGATTGCAAGGGCCTTACTAACCTACACAATAAATTATCCATTAGCATGAATAAGGTACAAGGCAGCCTTCGGTTTACATAGGGAATCCATACCTGAAGGAATGCTATTGGTTACAAAAAGAATGTGTGCAAAATTATCCTACTTAATTAGTGCCAGATTACAAGTGGTGCACAATTGATAGAGTCTGGTGCATTATATTGCTCTCAGCTCTGCTCAAACAATAACATATAATCTGATATTACAAATAACAGGACATACATTTTAACCAAAGCATCTTTATGATCCAAATACTTTTTTACTGTAACCTATACTTTTAATATATAGTGCAGAGCCGTTTTAGTGTTCTCATTGTGACCATAAAGTGGTTAAGTGTTACGCGCATGCTCAATCCAAAATACTGCTTTCAAGTTTAACGCTTTTTGAAACCTAATCATAGGATAATACTATGGAACTAAAGGATTTAAATGAAATATATAGGGGCGGATTTATCATCGGTCTGTCTAACATGATGCGCTCAGCTGCTGTCAGCATTTATCATTGCACAAGCAGTTCTACTAGCATAAGATCGGGCGGATTGATGTCCGCAGCCTCAGAGTAGGCGGACCAGTTATGGAGCAGCGGTCTTAAGACCACTGCTTCATAACTGCTGTTTCCGGTGAGCCTGAAGGCTCGCATGGAAACAGGGGCATCAGGGGCTGTTCGGAAATTGATAAATCAGCCCCATAGACTTAAAGGAACAGGAAACCCATTTTTTTTTTTCTTTCATGATTCAGATAGAGCATGGAATTTTAAAGAATTTTCCAATTTATTTACATTATCTAATTTGTTTTGTTCCCTTTCTATCCTTTGTTGAAAAGTATATCTAGGCTCAGAAGTTGCTGATTGTAGGCTGCACATATATGCCAATGGGCTTTCAGCTAGCTCCCAATAGTGCATTACTGCTCCCTCAGTAAAGGATACTAAGAGAATGAAGCAAATTAGATTGGGTCGAAGGTATTTGTGTATGTGTGTGTATATAAAAGTGTGTTTGTGTATGTATGAGTAAAGTTTATTATGCCCAATTTGCATTGAAATTGTGGAGCACAGAACTAAATGAAAAATTACTACTTGGTGGATTTTTTTGTACGCCATCACTTTAGCACTCGAGAGTTATCCAACTTACAGGTTACAGAACCTGTCAGATCCAACTCACCAATATTAATGCCCACAAGACTAGCACTAGTGTGCTAAAGAAAACAAAAACTTTTGAATTGATAATGGAGATGGTATTTATTTCACTCTAGCAATCTTAATGCATCTTACTGCATTCATGTTTATCCTACACTTGCAATCTAACCTATAACTTGTAAAGTGCAATGTCGCGTTACATTCCAGGCCCATCTCAAAACTTATATCTTTAAAATAATATTATTACGTTGAAAGGCCTGAAATTCATGCTATGAATATAAAATATAATTGAAGTTTCAAAAAAGTCCAAGATACAATCCAAGGAGAGTAAAAAAAACACACTTTATTGTAATATCCTTAAAACAAAAAGAAAACCCCCAGCGGAATGGTTTAAGGTAAAAGTCTGACCGGTTTCGGCACAGGAATTTGCTCTGCTCAAGGATTAATAGAAGCAGTGTTGCAAACCCTTGTCTGTGGCGTCATCCGGAACAGCTCAGTCCGTGTACTTTGTTCAGTAGCTACCCTATGGAGATTTAACGTTGTTTACTTTAACCAGCATTGGGAACTACACTGTTATGGGTGAGTTCTTGTTACAATGGTGTCCATTCCTTTCAATGGATTCTTTGCTTTTTCTTTATAAAATCTAATATCTGTACTAAAATATAAACTTATCGGCTATGTAAACTGTAAATAAATTTAAAATATGAAAAAATGTTACATCTCCCAAAACAGTAAGGGGCAGATTACCATCCTTAGAAAAAGGTTTTTCTAACGAATTTTCTACAAAATTCACCTTTGAAGTCTATGGAGATCTTTGTAGATATTCATTTGATCTAAATGTAAATGTTGGAATCCTCTCCTTTTAAGTGCAAAGTCCCTTCAAATCCTGTTAAAAAATTACTTAATAGTCACACAGTTTCAGATCATTATGTATTGCTGGTAATTTATCCTTTGGAAGAGAGTTCACATAAAGTGCAATATGTAATTTACTTATGTCCAACTTTTGGGTATATCATGTCAGTGATGTAACGGTTGTTAATTCATGTAAAATGAGGGCTACCTGTACTAAGATTTATATTGGCAGACTGTTTTTTGTTGTTTTTTTGTTGTTTGTTTTTTAAAGGTTTTATTAATGTAAATAACATTACAAAAATTTGCAAGAACACAAAGCAGAGAAATACATTATCGTACACATAATCAAAGGACCATATAATCAGATTGGAGAAGGTTTATGTCAGTCCTTAAAGGGCCACTAAACCCAAAATCTTTCTTTCATGATTCAGATAGAGAATAGAAATTTAAACAACTTTACAATTTACTTCCAGAATTTATTTTGCTTCATTTTTAAAATGTCCTTATTTGAAGAAAAAGCAATGCACATGGTGAGCCAATCACATGATGCTTCTATGTGCAGCAACCAATCAGCAGCTAGTGAGCATATCTAGATATGCTTTTCATCAAAGAATATCAAGAGAATAAAACAAATTAGATAATATAAGTAAATTAGAAAGATGTTTAAAATTGCATTCTCTTTCTAAATCATAAAAGAAAAAATGTGGGTGGCATGTCCCTTTAAGCAACAAAGTCCAACTATGTTGATCTTGAGAAAAAATTATCCTAAAGCTTATAAGAACTAGGTCGTTCTATGAGGTCTTAAATAACTACAGGTGGAAATTATCGTAGTCCATGTAATAAGGAAAAAAATATGTGTTAAACATCATAATATTGCTTTTATAGACATCTTAACACAACAGTAAGACTCAAAGTTCTGTGATATCACATTGTATATATATCATGACACCTAACGTAGTCAAATCTAAACATTGAAAATATCAACATGAAGATTAAATATGTTCAACCAAATAAACAAATAAGATACCTGACAAATACTAAACAAGTCCATCTCCCTTAAACTTGATTCCGCAAAATCGTTCCAGGTGGGGTGACTGGAAAAAGGGGGGGAAAGGGGTTCAGTAGTATGGGATAGGCAGTGTGAGCAGAAAAGGGAAATCAAATAACCAGATCTCTTGCAGGTGATAGAGGAAGTGGATTAGTTGTTATCGACATTTTCTATGGCCTCTTAGTATTGAAACCATTGCTCCCAAATATCCCAGTACAGCTCCTCCTTATCCAGATTGACATAAAAACTCCTTTCCATTTTGGAAAAATATTTTACTGTCTCAATTACAGCTGAAATCTCCGGGGGTGCAGACTGCTGCCAGGCTTTTGCTATACAGAGTTTCATAGCAGTAAAAACAAAAATGAAAAATTTAGATCTTTGTGTTTTAGAGGGGAAGATATGAAATAGAGCAATTTCAGGTCTCCATGGTAGGATAAGCCCTATTTCTTCACATATTACGAAGACCTGTCTCCAACAGGGTTTGAGTGCTGGGCAGCTCCACCAAATGTGAAGGTCAGAACCCTTCTCTCTGCAGTCTTGCAAACAGAAAGGAGGTAGGTCTGGGAACATATGTGCTAGTCTAGCTGGAGTATAATACCATCTTAGTAGAATTTTCATGTAGGATTCAATAGAGTTTTGCACAGTGTAGAGTTTTTTTTATTAAAGTGTAATGGCTCGTTGAATATCTTTATCTATAATTGTAATGTTTATGTCATATTCCCAAGCTCTAAGTTGACAAATCCTCTCAGAATTACAGGAGGTTAAAATAATTGAGTAATGCCATTAAGAGGGTTTTAGGGAGCTCGGTCGTGGCTTTCCAAGTTTTTTTTCAATTGGTCAATGGGCGCCAGTCAGCTCTGGGGGATCCCCAGGAATTCAGTAAGTTATAGAGACTAGTGTATTTAAACAAGAACCATGAGGGGGGGATCTGATACTGAAGAGCTTAAGCTGCCTGGTGGGGGCAATGAGTTAGATATATATAGTTGCAAAACTGTCTACATTGGGTACTATGAGTGTCTGGTAGATTAACAAGATGCTCTTGAATTGAATGGATCAGGGAAGGGTGTGGCAGACTGCTGGGGACTGCCAGGCATATACATTTCCAAGTATTATTGAATTTTTGAGCTTCATATCTTCCAGACGATATGTGGGGATCCACGGATGATCAGCCAAGTCTAGCCCTATGGGTAGACCTGCACGTTCCATATCTTTACGGCTCCCCTTTTTCAGGCTAAGCAGAGATATGAGTCAGACGGGAAGCCTCATAATAATAGTGTATAATAGGCATGGCAATTCCTCCTTGACTAAACCGTTTTTGTAGAATTTTCCCTGCTATTCTTGGTCTTGAGGGTCCCCAAATGTATTTCTGAAAGAGTGACTGCAATTTGTTAAGCATCGAATTGGGAAGGTTAAGAGGTAAACATCTATAGTAATATAGGATTTTGTGGAGAATTAACATTGTTTAACAACGCCACTCGGCCCATCCATGAGATTTCACGAAAAATCCATGAGTCTAAGAGCATAGAAATCTCCTGGAAAAGGAGATTATAATTTTTGTCTCTCACAAGTTTAAGGTCCGGAGTCCCAAATGTCTCACCGTGTCCGTAGACCAATGAGAGTCATAGCTTGTTTGTAAGATCAAATGTAGGCATATGAATGGGTAAAGCTTTAGTTTTCAATTAACATTATAGTAGCTTTATTTGTTAAAATCGTTAATGATGTCAAATACTGCTGGCAAGGAACCCAGTTGGTTGGATAAGAAAAGAGTAATGTCAGAATCAAAGAGAGTGATCTTTTTTCCTCCCTGACAAAGCGGTAACCCCTGGACCTGTGCAGAATGCCGGATAGCTTAAGCCAAGGGTTTGATGACAAGAGTGAAAATTAGGGGCGACAAGGGACACCCCGTCTAGTGCCATTAGTTATAGAAAATTCATATGGAGTAAATCCCAGCCCCTTAACCATAGCCAAGGGATTTGAATATAACACTTGAATAGCTAAAATAGTTTCTCTCGGGAACCCAAATTGCTCTAATACCAGCCACAAGTAGTCCCATCTGACCCTGTCAAATGCTTTTTCAGCATCTAGCGACAGGGCCAGCATGGAATGTCCCAGTCTGGATGATTCTGAAAGAATGTTTAGTACCCTCCTAGTGTTATCGGGACCCTCTCTACCATATGTAAATGGTACTTGATCCGGGTGTATGAGACGAGAAAGAAGAAGACAAAGGCAATTTGCGCAAAGTTTGGCATATAACTTTGCATCCAAATTTATCAGTGATATGGGTCTTTAACTACTACACTGAGTGGGGTTCTTGTCTGATTTTGGTATACTAAGGACGGTGGCTTGTAAAAATTATTTCCTAAGCAATCCTTTCTCCCTAGCTTCTGAAAAAACTTTCAGAAGGATCATACTTAAGTCTGCTAAAATTAAAAAGGCTGCTGAATAGCCATCTGGGCCCGGAGTTTTATTATTCTGCATATGCTTGATGACTGAAGTGAGTTCCGTCAGTGTGAAGGGCATTAGTAATTCTTCCCTTGCCGAGTTCGGGAGAGGCGGGAGTTTCAACTTGGCTAAGAATGAAGTTATATTTTGCATCAACACCTACATAAACTAATTAACCCCTAACCTGTGGATCCCGGACCCCGACGCAACTAAATAAATTGTTTAACCCCTAAACCGCCGCTCCCGGACCCCACTGCCACCTATATTAAACTTATTAATCCTTAAACCTAAGTCTAACACTAACCCCCCTAACTTAAATATTATTTTAATAAATCTAAATAAAAATTACTATTATTAACTAAATTATTCCTATTTAAAACTAAATACTTACCTGTAAAATAAACCCTAAGATAGCTACAATATAATTAATAATTACATTGTAGCTATTTTAGGATTTATTTTTATTTTACAGGTAACTTTGTATTTATTTTAACTAGGTTCAATAGCTATTAAATAGTTATTAACTATTTAATAGCTACCTAGCTAAAATAAATACAAAATTACCTGTAAAATAAATCCTAACCTAAGTTACAATTAAACCTAACACTACACTATCATTAAATTAATTAAATAAATTACCTACAATTAAATACAATTAAATAAACTAAACTAAATTACAAAAAAACAAACACTAAATTACAGAAATTAAAAAAATATTACAAGAAGTTTAAACTAATTACACCTAATCTAAGCCCCCTAATAAAATTTAAAAAAAAAAATAATAATAAAAGTCCCTACCCTATTCTACATTACGAAGTAATCAGCTCTTTTACCAGCCCTTAAAATGTTTTTTTGCGGGGCATTGCCCCAAAGTAATCAGCTCTTTTACCTGTTAAAAAAAACCAACCCCCCCAACATTAAAACCCACCACCCACATACCCCTACTCTAACCCACCCAAAACCCCCTTAAATAAACCTAACACTACCCCCCTGAAGATCTCCCTACCTTGAGTCGTCTTCACCCAGCCGGGCCGAAGTCTTCATCCGATGGGGCAGAAGAGGACATCCAGACTGGCAGAAGTCTTCATCCTATCCGGGCAGAAGAGGACATCCGGACCGGCAGAAGTCTTCATCCTATCCGGGCAGAAGAGGACATCCGCACCGGCAGACATCTTCATCCAAGCGGCATCTTCTATCTTCATCCATCCGACGAGGAGCGGCTCCATCTTCAAGACCTCCGGCGCGGAACATCCTTCCTGCACGACGACTACCCGACGAATGGCTGGTCCTTTAAATTACGTCATCCAAGATGGCGTCCCTCGAATTCCGATTGGCTGATAGGATCAGCCAATCAGAATTATGGTAGGAAAAATCTGATTGGCTGATGCAATCAGCCAATCAGATTGAAGTTCAATCTGATTAATTTAGGATTAATTTAGTTAATAAGAGTAATATTATTTAGATTTATTTCATTAATATTTAAGTTAGGGGGGTGTTAGGGTTAGTGTTAGACTTAGGGGATAATAATTTTATTATAGTGGCGGTGTAGGGGGGGCAGGATAGGGGTTAATAAATTTATTATAGGTGGCGGCGGTATAGGGGGGGCAGGATAGGGGTTAATAGGGGTTAATAGGTATTATGTAGGTGGCGGCGGGGTCCGGGAGCGGCGGTTTAGGGGTTAACATATTTATTATAGTTGCAGTGGGGTCTAGGAGCGGCAGTTTAGGGGTTAATAACTTTATTTAGTTGCGGGGGGCTCCGGGGGCACCGGTATAGGGGGTAGAACAGTATAGTATAGTGTGAGTGCTTAGTGACAGGGGTATCAATAAAGCTGTAAAAAAGCCGAAGAGTAGCGAGATTGATGAGTGATAACTATCACAGTCCACTGCTCATCGCCCCGTACTTGGTGCACGGCTTTTTGACAGATTTATTGATAACTTTGGCGAGCGTATTCTGGTCCGCGGCGGCGATGTGAGGTGAGCTTAGGCAAGTGTATTGGGCCGGTGAATGCAGGTAAGTAGACGGCTTCATAACTAGAGGACATAGTATAGCTTAGATTAAATTTGCTACGGGTTATTAAATTTGTCATAAAATTAGATAAAAAATGTATAATGTACTAAGTAAGTGCCTCTCCTCTGGACTGTTGAACACACTTTTTGAGTACTAGCCTGAGGAGGGAGGGTAACAATTTGCAACTAAATCCTTGAAATTAATGACAATTATAATGCTGAGCTAATGGGGGTACTGACTAGGACAGATCCTCTGAATCCTTAAAAAACTATAGGCAGAGCTCGCATATTAACTAGGTAGGCATTCTTAAGCAAGAGGTTAGCAAAACTTTAGCTAAAGAATACAAACATTTGTGGGTATAGCTTAGATTGAATTTGCTATGGGTTATTAAATGTGTCAAAAGTTAGATAAAGATTGTATAGTAAGTGCCTCTCCTCTGGACTGTTGAACGGACATACTAGGTACTAACCTGAGTAGGGAGAGTAACAACTATATATTTTAAAGTAATAACAATCACAATGCTGAACTAATGAGGGTGCTGACTAGGACAGCTCCTCTCTGGAACCTTAAACAACTATAGGCAGAGCTTGCATATTAACTAGGTAGACATTCTTAGGGAAAAGGGTAGCAAAACTAAGCTAAAGAACACAAATATTTGTGATGGAGTAAATACTATATAAGAACATTATTAAAATACTGTCTACTAAAAAAATAAAGGCAGTACTGTGAAAATACTTAGAACATTATGAAGTCATCCACTGTGGTAAGGGACACCACTCAGGAGCTTTAGGGTGAAGTATGGAGACAGAAGAGTCTCTTGGGTCATGATCCGGTGAAAGAGTCATATCCCAATATTTGAGGAGGTTAAGTCCTTCTTTTGGAGTGATTATAGTTTGGGTATAGTCGTCTCTTGACACTATTACTTTTGTAGGATAGCCCCACCGATATCGGATATTTCCTTTTTGTAGAGTTTGTGTGATAGATCTAAAAGTTCTCCTTTTTTGAAGGGTATAAGTGGAAATATCTAGAAATATCATCACTTGCTGGAATCTTTGTGGAAGATTAGGTTTGTTGGCCATTTCACAAAGTATTTTTTCCTTGTGGGTAAAGAAATTAATCCTAGCTAGGGCGTCTCTCGGTTTGTCCTGAGAGACATTTTGCGGTCTTGGGACTCGATGGACTCCGTCTATTATTAGACCAGAAGGGTCCAATATGGGTAGGAGGTGGTGGCATAACTCCAGTATGAATTTCTCTAGGTCTGCTGATCCAATTTCCTCAGACACTCCTCTAAAATGTAGGTTATTTTGCCTAGATCTGTCTTCCATGTCCGCTAATTTTAGTTCCAGATCCGATATCTGTGTAGATAAGTTTTGAGAGTATGAGGGGAGATTCGTATGATCAATAGCTAAATCTTCGTGTTTTCGTTCTAGGGTCTCAGCATGCTCACCAAGAGCTGCAATGTCCCTACAAAGTTCCACTGCCGAGCCTTTTATCTCTTTGGTCAAACTATCAACTATATTGGAGGCAGTGTTATCATTTGAGGGATGTTGAGAATCCATACTACTCTCTGAATAGCTTGTATCTATTGTGGAGTGGGTATCCCTAAGTGGCAAAGTTTTTGAAGAGAGTTGATCTTCGAAGTGGTCCACCATAGTTTTTTTGAGATGAGATGTTGTCTTAGGTTTTCTTCTAACAGCCCGAGACATAGTATATGCACAGTAAAAATGTCCAAATTCAGCCACAGGGGATATAGATGTACACAGTAACTCTTATTCACAATAAAGATAGTAGGTATAAATATAATGAAAATATGTTCCCCCAAGGTGCCAGTTGAGCTTTACGCCAGCATTTTTAGGGAAGATGATTCTGATATAAGGTTAAAGCTGATAGGCTTTGAGCTTTAGTGTTTAGTCCCGTGATTGCTGTTAGCAGACTAGTCTGTGTCAGGTAGCCTGTTTTAGTGTTCTTACAGCTCTGAGGCTTTATTGTGAAAAGGTCTACAGCACAAATAATGGGTATCAGACTTCTGCACAAGATAGGCTCTCACTTAAGGTGGGTAAATTAGAGAGTGGAATGAATAAGAACTTGGTGCATAGTAACCGTCAAACTGTCCCAGCTTTTGTGTAACTTAGGTTATGGCAGCTGAGGCTGTTCATTAGGGATATATTTCAGAAGCACAGCCAAGAATTCCAGCAACCAGAATGTGTAGACTTATTGCGTCTAAGGTACGAAGCTCCTTTATGGAGTAGTCTCCCTATAGTGCCCCGCAAGTCAGGAGTGTAATGTATAAAGAGCAAAAGAAAAACTCTTACCCGATGGCCAAATATCTCACTCCACATTCCAGGAATGCAGACTCTAAGCCGAGGCTATGTGTTTGTTTCTGGTGAGTGACTTATGTATTAAAACAGCAATACCCCTTGACTTCTCTTCAAAGGATGAGTGGAGTAGTGTAGGATAATCAGAGGGTCCGGGTGAGAGGCAAGCAAATAGGTCTTCAAATTCAAATCAGCCAATAGGATGAGAGCTACTGAAATCTTATTGGCTGTTCAAATCAGCCAATAGGATGAGAGCTAATTAAATTCTATTGGCTATTCAAATCAGCCAATAGAATTTCAGTAGCTCTCATCCTATTAATAATTTTTAATATACTTTTTTTATAGTATTTTTTTTAGTAGTCAGGGTTTTTTTTATGTGTATTTTTTGTTTAATTGGTAGTTATTTTAATTTTAGTATAATAGTTTAGTATAATAGTTGTTAGGTTAATTTATAGTTTAAACTTAGGTTTTTTTAATTTCACATGTAAGTTTCTATTTATTTTAAGACAAGTGGGAAAGCCTGCCAAGAGGGAAGTCTATTGTGGTGACAGAAACACCGAACCACCCTAACATTTTTGGAATGGCAGTCTATTGTGGTGACGGAACTACCCTGCCATTGTTGGAATCCACCTGGATACAGCTTATGCTGCATCCAGGTGGATTCCAAAAAAAGCAGGGTGGTGAAAGAATCCATTCAGGTGGATTATTTCACCACCCCTTTTGCTCTCTCTCCCCCCTCTCTTTTGCTCTCTCTCCCCCCTCTTTTGCACTCTCTCTTCCCTCTCTTTTGCTCTCTCTCCCCCTCTCTTTTGCTCTCTCTCCCCCTCTTTTGCACTTTCTCCCTCTTCTCTTTTGCTTTCTCTCCCCGCTCTCTTTTGTTCTCTCCCCCCCTCTCTTTTCCTCTCTCTCTCCCCTCTATTTTGCTCTCTCTCCCCTCTCTTTTGTTCTCTCTCTCCCCCCTCTCTTTTGCTCTCTCTCTCTCTCTCTCCCCTCTCTTTTGCTCTCTCTCTCCCATCTCATTTGCTCTCTCCCCTCTCAGTCTGTGTTGTTAATTAAAAAAAAAGAAACCCCCCTAATCTAATGCTAAACTACCAATAGCCCTTAAAAGGGCTTTTTGTAGGGCATTGCCCTAAGTTAAACAGCACTTTTGCAGTTACCAAAAATTCTAATTCCCCCTAACAGTAAAACCCACCACCCACCAAACACCCCAAAATAAATAAATCTAACACTCAAAAACCTAAACTATCCATTGCCCTGAAAAGGGCATTTGTATGGGCATTGCCCTTAAAAGGGCATTCAGCTCTTTTGCTGCCCATCCCTAATCTAAAAAAGAAAAACTAACCCCCAAAAATGAAACCTAAATTACAGAAAATAAAAAATAATCTATTACAGAAAATAAAAAAACAAATTACCAAAGTTTACAAAGTTAAACATAATCCCTATGAAAATAAAACACCCCCTACTCTAAGAATAAACTACCAGTAGCCCTTAAAATGGCTTTTTGCAGGGAATTGCCCCAAGATAAACAGCTATTTTACATTAAAGGGACACTGAACCCAAAAAATTTATTTCGTAATTCAGATAGAGCATGAAATTTTAAGCATCTTTCTAATTTACTCCTATTATCAAATTTTCTTCATTCTCTTGGTATCTTTATTTGAAATGCAAGAATTTAAGTTTAGATGCCGGCCCATTTTTGGTGAACAACCTGGGTTGTCCTTGCTGATTGGTGGATAAATTCATCCACCAATAAAAAAATTGCTGTCCAGAGTCCTGAACCTAAAAAAAGCTTAGATGCCTTCTTTTTCAAAGAAAGATAGCAAGAGAACGAAGAAAAAATGATAATAGGAGTAAATTAGAAAGTTTCTTAAAATTGCATGCTCTCTCTGAATCACGAAAGAAAAATTTTGGGTTCAGTGTCCCTTTAAAAATACACAAAGTTCCCCCCTAACAGTAAACCCCCCACCCACCAAACCCCCCAAAATAAAAGAATACAACACTAAAAAACCTAAACTACCCATTACCCTGAAAAGGGCATTTGTTTGGGCATTGCCCTTAAAAGGGCATTTGTTTAGGCATTGCCCTTAAAAGGGCATTTAGTTCTTTTACTGCCCATCCCTAATTTAAATAAAACAACCCCCCCAAAAAAAACATTAAAAAAAACCTGAGTCTAATCCCCAGGTTGGTACTCACCGTTCCTGAAGTCCTGAAGGTCCTGTTCTAGGCGGTGAAGTCTTCTTCCAAGCTTCACTGCATCCAGGTCAATTCTTTTGGCTGAGCGCGCAGCCAACATTTTGTTGGCTGCCTCGCGCTGCCAACATTCCATTGAGAATGCGTGCGCAACTGCCGACGCTGACGGACATTACAAACGCAATTATAGTATAGATAGGGATATTGTAATTTTAATATAAAGGTAGATGGTTGTTACGTTTAGGGGTTAATAGTTTAATTTAGTTTTTTACAATGTGGGGGTCTGGCAGTTTAGGGATTATAAGATTGAGCTTTCATCCTATTGGCTGATTGGAATAGCCAATAGAATGCAAGCTCAATCCTATTGGCTGATTGCAACACCCAATAGGATTTTTTCCACCTTAATTCCTATTGGCTGATAGAATTCTATCAGCCAATCAGAATATAAGGGACACCATCTTGGATGACATCATTTAAAGGGAAACTTAATTCTTCAAGATTCGTCGTAAGAAGAGGATGTTCCGCTCCGGATTTCTTGAAGATGGAGCCACTCCGCGCCGTCTGGATGAAGATGCCGTCTGGATGAAGACTTCTGCCCGCTTGGAGGAAAACTTTGGCCCTCTTGGATGAAGACTTCTGCCGGCTTCGCTGAGGACTTTTGTCGCTTTGATGAGGATAGATGTCCGTCCTTCGAAAACTGTAAGTGGATCTTCGGGGGTTAGTGTTAGGTTTTTTAAGGGTTTATTGGGTGGGTTTTATTTTTAGGTTAGGGACTTTGGGCTGAAAAAGAGCTAAATGCCCTTTTAATGGCAATGCCCATACAAATAACCTGTTTAGGGCAATGGGGAGCTTAGGTTTTTTTAGAAAGGTTTTTATTTGGGGGGTTTGGTTGTGTGGGTGGTAGGTTTTACTGTTGGGGGGGTGTTTGTATTTTATTTTACAGGTAAAAGAGCTTTCTTTGGGGCAATGCCCTGCAAAAGGCCCTTTTAAGGGCCATTGGTAGTTTATTGTAGGCTAGCGTTTTTTTTTTTTATTTATTTTGGGGGGCTTTTTTATTTTGATAGGGCTATTAGATTAGGTGTAATTAGTTTAAAAATTTGCTAATTTCTTTTTTATTTTGTGTAACTTAGTGTTTTTTATTTTGTGTAACTTAGTCATGTTTTTGTAACTTAGTAATTCTTTATAGTAGATTTAAATAACTTGAGTAGGGTTAGGTTTTTAAATATGTAATATAGTTAATTTAATTGTTAGTTTAATGTAATTTTCGTATAATAGTTAGGGTAGGTTAATTATTAGTTTAATATAGTTTAATGTAATTGTAGGATAATATTTAGGGCAGATTAATGATCAGTTTAATATAGTTTAATGTAATTGTAGGATAAAAGGGTAGATTAATTATAAGTTTAATATAGTTGATGATAGTTAGGGTAGGTTAATTAGTAGTTTAATATAGTTTATTTTAATTCTACAGGTAAGTTTAAATTTATTATAAGATAGGGATGAGTTAATATTTAATGTAAAGTTAGCTGGTTGTTAGGTTTAGGGGTTAATAGCTTAATTTAGTTTATGGCGATGTGGGGGGCTGGCGGTTTAGGCGTTAATAACTTTATTAGAGTTGCGGTGGGCTCTGGGATCAGCGGGATAGGGGCTAATAACGTTATTAGAGTTGTGGTGGGCTCTGGGAGCAGCAGGATAGGGGTTAATAACTTTATTAGAGTTTATTAGAGTTGTGGTGGGCTCCAGGAGCAGCGGGACAGGGGTTAATAACTATATTAGAGTTGCGGTGGACTCCGGGAGCGGAGGGATAGGGGTTAATAACTTGATTTAGTTGTGGCAGGGTCCGGGAGCGGCGGGATAGGGGTTAAACATTTTAGTATAGTGGCAGTGTTTAGTGACAGGGTATAAATAAAGTTGGGAAAAAGCTGAATAGCAACGAGATTGATGACTGTTAGTTAACAACAGTCCGCTGCTCATTGCCCCGTACTTGGTGCGCGGCTTTTTGACAGCTTTTTTATAAATATGGAGATCGCATTCAGGTCCGCGGCCGCAATGTTAGGCGATGTTAGGCGAGCATATTGGTCCCGGCGAATGCAGCACAGTTGACGGCTTGATGGATAGTCCTCTTAGACATGCTCAAGACAAAGTTGTTTAAAAAAGAGACAGACCTAATAGTCCTCTATGTTATCAAATTCACCTCCTGTTTTACCTTACATCCTGCTATTACAGATTAGAAGGATTGTTCAAAAATGAAAATTGGTCCGTATGCAATTGAAAGAAATGAGGCAATAATTAATTAAGAAAGGTTATTCACCATTAACTATTCAAAACTTCAATGTGTTGAAAAAGGGTCTTATGACAGAAAAAGAGAAAGGGGACGTAGATTTTTGTAACACAATACAATAATTTGACTGTAGAATATATAGATTAATTTAAAAATAGTGATATATATTGAGAGAATGTCATCCTGGTATAAAAGTATTTCAAACTCCTTCACTTTGACTACATTATTTTAAGTAAATATAGAGAATGTTACCCTTATTGTAACTGTATAATCAAAGGTGAACATTTATTACACACACAAATTGGCCAGAAATTTACAAGTATTAAACATTTTCTCAAATTTAATACCAGCTGCATGATCTATCTTTTTAAACACCCATGTAGGATTGTATATTTAGGAGAAAATACACATAAAGGGAGAAATAGAATTATCCAGCACAAGTTGTCTATTAGATGAAAGGTGTCTAAAGCACCAGTTTCTATTTCTCAGTAACGCACTATTACGAGTTATGTCGGTATAGCTATATATTAGCCTGTAACGCAACGTCCATTCCGCCTTCAAAATGACGTTTTTGTTTGGGATTTTCATAGCGCCGGTTTTACAGGTTGTGCGTTCAGGCTAAAACGCTTGCGTTACAGCCTATACTGACACAATCCATACCACCATCTGAGAGCAGTAGTAGACCGCTGCTTCATAACTTCTGTTTCCGGCGATCCTGAAGGCTCGCGCAGAAACAGGGGCATCGCCATCAAGCTCCATACGGAGTTTGATAAATCGGCCCATAAGTCTCTTCTTTTTTATAGCCTTATTTTCTAGTTAACCCTAAACTATGCATTTTTAGTTATTTAAAAGTATACAGAGCGTGAACTATACATTTTACAAAACTGCCCTTAAACCAATAGTTAATTTCTAATGTGCCTCTTTATAATCCAGTTACCTAGTCTGTGAACTAAAGTCCAGACTGGTTCCTCCAAATACGGTAAAAGGTGGATGGAGTTTGGTTATTGAAAAATAATTGCAATAAAAAGGATGTTAATTTGTTTTAAAAACATGAAGACTTGGCTGATATCTTATTCTATAGCACACAACAGAAATGTCTTGTAATTACTTTCAGATAGATTACAAGTTTTGAGCGCTATAGGGATTTTAATGACCACCACAAAAGCGGCGTTATTTCACCTCCCTGTAGTGCTGCTATTGCAAGTTTTAAAAAAGCAGGCTTGTGCAGGCGATATGGTTGCATTCAGCTCCATACCGCACCAAAATCAAGCTCTGCTTTGACGTGCTCGTGCATGATTTCTCCATAGACATCAATGGGGAGAGCCGGCAAAAAAAAAGCCTAACACCTAAGATTGCGGAATGAAAAGCTCCGTAACGCAGCCCCATTGATGTCTATGGAGAAAGCATGCACAAGAACGTCAAAGCAGAGCTTGATTTTGGTGCGGTATGGAGCTGAATGCAACCCTTAAACCTAACACCCTAACAAAAACCCCGGGTCTAAACACCCCTAATCTGCCACCCCAGACATCGCTGACACCTGCCTATTGTTTTTAACCCCTAATCTGGCGCTTCCCATATCGCCGTCACCTACATAGTTATTAACCCCTAATCTGCCACCCCCCGATATCGCTGCCACCTACATACAGTTATTACCCCCAACATCGCTGCCACCTACATAAAACTATTAACCCCTAATCTGTCGCTCCCGATGTCGCTGCCACTATACTAAAGTTATTAACCCCTAAACCTCTGGCTTCCCACATCACTAGCTAAATAAATCCATTAACCCCTAAACCTAATGCTAACCCTAACGTAACCCTAAGCCTAACACCCCCTAACTTTAACATAATTAAAATACAGCTAAACTAAAGTTACAGTTATTAACTAAATAATAACTATTTTAAACTAAATACAAACTTACCTGTAAAATAAAACCTAAGCTAGCTACAATATAACTAATAGTTATTTTGTAGCTATCTTAGGTTTTATTTTTATTTCACAGGTAAGTCAAATAAAACCTAACCTGCCTTACACTAAAACCTAATGTTACAAAAAAATAAACACTAAAATTACTAAAAATAAAAATGACTAAATTACATAAAAAAACCAAACACTAAATAACAAAATTAAGAAACAATTTATAAAAAAAAAAGAATTACACCTAATCTAATAGCCCTATCAAAATAAAAAAGCCCCTCCAAAATAAAAAAACCCTAGCCTACAATAAACTAAGAATTGGCTGTTCCAATCAGCCAATAGGAAGAGAGCTCAATCCTATTGGCTGATTGGAACAGCCAATAGGATTTTAGCAGCTCTAATCCTATTGGCTGATTGAAATCTTTCAGCCAATAGGAATGCAAGGGACGCCATCTTGGATGATGTCACTTGCATTGACGTTCCAGTTTACGGCGGCGACCGTATGAAGAGGATGCTCTGCGCCGGATGTCTTCAGGATGGACACGCTCCACGCCGGATGGATGAAGACTTCTTGCTGTCTGGATGAGGACTTTGCTGGCTGGATGAAGATGGAAGAGGCCGTCTGGATGAAGACTTCTTGCTGCATGGATGAGGACTTTGCAGGCTGGATGGATCCTTCAAGCGGGACTTCAAGAACTGTATCGTCAGGGTTAGTGTTAGGTTTTTTAAGGGTTTTTTGGGTGTTTTTTTTTTTTAGTTTAGGGTCTGGGCATGTAAAATAGCTAAATGGCCTTTTAAGGGCAATTCCCATACAAATGCCCTTTTCAGGGCAATAGGAAGCTTAGGTTTTTTTAGATAGTTATTTTATTTAGGGGGTTGGTTGTGGGGTGGTGGGTTTTACTGTTGGGGGGTGTTTGTATTTTTCTTACAGGTAAAAGAGCTGATATCTTTGGGACAATGCCCCACAAAAGGCCCTTTTAAAGGCCATTGGTAGTTTATTGTAGGCTAGGGTTTTTTTTTATTTTGGGTTGGCTTTTTTATTTTGATAGGGCTAATAGATTATGTGTAATTCATTTTTATTTTTGATAATTTGTTTCTTATTTTTCGTAATTTAGTGTTTGTTTTTTTGTAATTTAGTTATTTTTATTTTTTTGTAATTAGATACTTTTTGTAATTTTTAGAATAGTGTTAGGATTTTTTTAATGTGTAGTTTAGTTTAATTGAATTGGTAATTAGTTTAATTGTAATTTAATAATTATCTTAGATTAATTGTTAGTTTAAAATTAATTTATTTAATTTGACAGGTGAGTTTTAATTTAATTTAAGATAGGGAAATTGTAATTTTAATATAAAGTTAGGGGGGTGTTAGATTTAGGGGTTAATAGTTTAAGTATATTTTGTTGTGGGGGGCTTGCGGTTTAGGGGTTAATTATAGGGGTTTATTATTGCGGCGGTGTGGGCGGACGGCAGATTAGGGGTTAATTATATTTAAATAGTGTTTGCGATACGGGAAAGTGGCGGTTTAAGGGTTAATAGGTTTATTATAGTGGTGACGACGTCGGGGAGCGACGGAATAGGGGTTAATACATTTTAATAGTGGCGGCGATGCAGATTAGGGGTTAATAACTTTATTATAGTGTTTGCGATGTGGGAGGGCCCGGTTTAGGGGTTAATAGTTTATGGGTGTTAGTGTACTTTTTAACACTTTAGTTATGAGTTTTATGGTACAGCTTTGATCTTGTGGTTATAGAGTGTACCACTCACTTTTTGGCTTCCCAGACAAACTCGTAATACCGGCGCTATGGGAGTCCCATTGAAAATTTACTTTTTTAAAAGTGCGGTACTACCGTTGTGTGACAGGCTAAAAAGTGTGTGGTACACCTATACCGACAAGACTCGTAATAGCAGCGTTAGGGAAAATGATGCGTTATGGGCCATAACGATGCTATTTGACTCATAACGCAAAACTTGTAATCTAGCTTATAATGTATACTGTCCTTTAAGAGAAGATGGAAGATTTAAATACTAGGAAACCTAGGTTATACCATTATGCTCTTAATACTTATGGATGCAAAAACTCTACACACATTGCTTCAATATTGAACTAACATATTTTAAAACTATATCTGTTTATTATTCTCACACTCATTTTACTTGTCAATACATAATTATGTCTAACATTTCTTTAGGGTAATTTGGATTTTATTAAAAAATTATCTCTTTTCTGTAATCTTTTTTTATTAAATGTTAGCAAATTTCTGATTTTCTTTCTGTTCGATATGAACCTTACATAGTTTTCTTCAAAACATCTAACCAACTAACTAGAATTATTTTGAGACTTTGTTATTGGACTATGTTTTTCCTCACCTCTTTTGGCCTTTGATGCTGGTTTTCTTTAACTGTTTTGATTTGCATGAGGAGCTATGCTTGTCATGCATATCATAACCTGTGGGTACATGATAAGCCCTTTCATCATGCAGGGGGATTGCAGGTCGAAAGCTGTCTTTGGCTATCCACCACACTACAGGCCGGGAATCATTGGGGGCCTAGTGGGCGACACTCCTAGGCTTAATAGGAGTGCCGGTGACATCACCATGACGCAAAGAGGGCAAAACCGGGAAGCTTAGTGTAGCTGCAAGGGAGCTCAATGAGGGGAATGTCCTTCAAACCCCTCTTTCTCAGTTCCCTTAGCAGCTACACATCTCCAAGACCCCTCATTTAACAAAAAAAAAGAGATTTGCTCTTTTAAATTGTCATGGATAGTACCACACATCAGATGTTTAAAAATAAAGTAAAAAAAAACACATGGGGATTTACTTGGGGATGGGTCATTATAGGTGCAATAAAAAAATGTGGTATATCTAGAGACTTCTAATAAAGTTTATTTTCTAGTAGACAAGTCCATCCCTCAAAACAAATGTGAATGTTGTCAGTATAGTCAGGTGATCACTGTGGCAACAGTAAACACCTTGCAATGAAAAAGTGATTTTATTTCTGTACTGTACAATGAGACCTCTCTAATCTATAGCCTATTTCACATGTGGTTACCCTTGATGACAATTTAGTAAGGTGATCACAGTAACAGCACTTTTCAATTTTTATTGATGAAAATCTAAGCAAAAATTATAAATGATTTTACAGCTTTTGCCACAGCTATCTCACATAACATAAATTATAAATATAATATTGGTTGTGAATCTGCTGGGCCTGCTGAAAAAAAACAATATATAATTTGTATGATTAAGTGCCAATGGTGGGCACAAAACGCGTAAGTATTTTTTTGGTCCTTGCCTCTGTCTGTTTTTATTTGATCTATTAAAATTATTTTCTATCTTTAGTGCCTGTATTTTTTTGCAGCCACATCTTCTGTTTCGTTTATATGTTGCCGTGGACTCAGCCACTTATGGCTTTCACCCCCTCTGCTATTTATTATACCACCTGATCCCTCTCTGTTTCCGGTGGTGTTTTCAGCTGGAGCGGTTTGATGGGGTGTGATAATTACAATAGGGTTTAAAAGTAGGTAGCAAATACATTTCTAAATTGTCTCAGCACTGTGGTGAAAAAAGGCTTTGCAGTGAAAGGGTTAAGGGGCAGTAAAATCAAAATAAGCTTTCATAATTCAGACAAGGAGGCCTATGTATCAAAGGTCTTGCGGACCTGATCCGACAGTGCGGATGAGGGCCGCAAGACCTCACTGAATGAGGAGAGCAATGCGCTCTCACAAGAGCTGCTGGTGCAACGCCGCCCCCTGCAGACTCGCAGCCAATCGGCTGCCAGCAGGGAGGTGTCAATCAACCCGATCGTACTTGATCGTGTTGAATTGTGGCGATTTCGGTCCGCCTGCTCAGAGCAGGTGGACAGGATTATGGAGCAGCTGTCTTTAGACCGCTGCTTCATAACTGCTGTTTCTGGCGAGACTAACACGGGCCCAAACGGAGCTTGATAAATGGGCCTCAAAGCATGTGCTTAACAAAAAAAACTTCCCAATTTACTTTATATAATATGTGTTATTCTCTTTGTGAAGAGTAAGCAGTAAGAATCATGCACGTCTTTAGCACTCTATGGCAGTATTTTTTAACAATGTATAATATTGCTTCAAAGTTTGCGAACACTGCTTGCATAGAGTGATAAAGACACATGCACACTCCTGAGCTCCAAAAAGACTACCTAGTTTTACTTTTTTTTTTTTTTTGTCACTTTTTATTTTTTTAAAACAAGCTTTATTTGTGGCAAGACGAGGTGTACAACATAATTTGAAACAGTAGTTTACACAAAAGGATAAACATTACATTGAACATATTGTCATGACTCTCATTACAGATTTTTGCGATAAAATCAATGTTAAATCTCTAATCGAGAATGCAGGATATTATGACATGTGCTTTATATTCTCAGCCCTACCAAAAACAGAGTAGTTACTGATCAAAGTCCATGAGCTTGCTGTTGCGAGCAGGAGTGCTCGAGGCATACAGAACAAAAATGTACATGCTTTATGTAAACATATAATTTAATTTACACATCAGGCAGATTCACTATCATTAAAGGAGCTCAGATTTTCACCTATACATAACTGAGCGTATCATGGTGCCTGATGTTCACACATAAATGTGTGAGAGGATTGGGAAAAAAAAGTGAGAGGAGAAGAGTTGAAAGAGTGTTAGGGGTGCTATGGAGTAAAGGAGAGAGAGGAAAAAAAAAAAAAAGAAGAAGGAAGGAAGGAGAGGGATCAGAGGAGGGGAGGAGAATGGGGCGGACGCAGCAAGAGGGGCAGAGGTAGGTGGATTGGGATATGCAGGTCATGCTGGGTCCGTGAGTTTTAGGCTACAGTCCCTTACCTTCCCAAGTCAGGGTCATCATCTCATGCGTGGCTATCTTTCCAATTTTAAGGAAGTGATATCGCTCTAGGCCAAGTGATTCCCCCACTCTGTGCCTCCATTCCAGCAGAGTTGGGGTCTGTTGACTTTTCCAGTGGGCCGGAATAAGTGCCATAGCGCAGTTTAGCATCAGCAGGAAGAGGAGGTGTTTGTCCTCTCCAACTATTTTGGGGAGCCCATGGGATATCAAATACATAGGTTTTGGGGGAATTATAATTTTCAAAAGCTTGCTCATTGCTCCCAGCACCTCCTCCCAGTACTGTCTTATGTGTGGGCAGTCCCACCATATATGAAGAATTGTTCCCTCCTTTTGCTGATATCGAGACTTTCTTGGCTCTCATGAAAATCATGGACCAGTCTTTGGCTGATATCTCTGTCTTTAGCTCTGTCTGCCAAGCTTTCGCATATGTCGGGAGCTCCAATCCGCCTCCAGTCAAAAGGATTCTATATAGCTGTGAAATCAGATGGTTTGGGGTTTGATGCATTGTACATAGTTTTTCAAATTGCGTCCTGTGTCTAGACAATGCACTACGCTCCTTGTGTGTGTTTAAGTAATGTGTTATTTGTGCACATCGGTACCAGGACCCAAACATTTCTCGATCCCATTCAAGTAGATCAGTCTGTGTTTTGAGTTTTCCATCGTGTAACATATTAGAGATTGAAACCTCTGCCAGGGTGTGTGTTCTACCCTGTGAGTAAGGTTTAATTTCAATTCCCAAATCTGGGTTGTCCCGAACCGGTGTGTTTGGAGAAGCCTTTGTAGACACAAGGGAGTCTTCAGCCAGGGTTTTGTCCCATATCGCAAATGTGTCAGCGAGCATAGGGTACACAGAGACCGGTACCGTTCGATTCCTCTCCGATACCCAGGCCAGTGCCCCCACGTTTCTGCTTTTGAGTATGTCCCTATCTATCTGGATCCACCGTTTATCGGGGGAATTTCTGCTCCACTCCACTATCCGCTGAAGGAAGATAGCTCTCTGATACTCTTTCAACAGCGGTACTCCCAGTCCCCCCCTCTCTCTAGGGAGGTAGATGGTGCGCCGCTTAATTCTGGGCCTGATCCCATTCCAGATGTACGTTTCTATTGCTGTTTGGATTTGTCGGAGGCAGGAAGAGGCTGCAGAAGCCGGCACAGTCTGCATTATATATAAAACTCTTGGGAGGATATTCATTTTGACCACTCCAATACGGCCCAACCACGAAATGGTCTTCTTCTTCCAGTTAAGGAGATCTTTGAAGACTTCATCTCGGATACCTCCATAGTTTAGCTCAATAATCTCTGCCAAGTCAGACGTGATTATGATGCCTAGGTATTTAATTTTGTGATCCGCCACTTTTATGGGACAACTTGTTTTGGTCTTGGCAAAGGCTTCTGCGGGTTCTGAGATATTTAGAATCTCTGATTTAGAGGGGTTGAGAAGGAAGTTCGAGACCCCCCCGTAGCTCTCGAATTCCCCCAGTGCAGCCCGCATGGAGCTCCCCGAGTCTGAGAGGGTAAGGAGGATATTGTCAGCATACATCGACAACTTGTGTTCGACTACACCCACAACAAACCCCCTCACCGCTTGATTGGCTCTGATTTTACATGCCAAAATCTCAATTGACAGGGCAAAGAGGAGGGGCGATAAGGGATAGCCCTGCCTTGTGCCATTTTTGATCAGGAAGGTCTCTGAAAGAGTGCCGTTAACCCTCACTTTTGCGTTAGGGGCCGAGTACAGTGACATGGCTCTGTTAATAAAACCCTGTCCAAACCCAAACTTTAGCAGCGTATGCCGAATAAAACACCAACTGACCAGGTCAAACGCTTTTTCTGCGTCTGTTGTGACCAGAGCCAGGGGTAATTTGCGTTCGTGAGCGTGGGTTATTAGCTGAATCACCTTCAGGGTGTTATCCCTAGCCTCGCGGCAGGGAATGAATCCTACTTGTTCGGTGGATACGAGGTCGGGTAAAAATCTGTTTAAACGGGCGGCCAAAACTTTTGCCAATATCTTTACATCTGAATTGAGCAGAGATATGGGTCTATAACTTTCCGGCCTGTCTGGGGGTTTTCCCGGCTTGGGAATTACTGCGATATGGGCTTCAAGCATGGAGCCTGGCAGTTCAGGGCAGTCTGTCAGGTCATTGAACATTCTCACTAGCTTTGGGACCCAAATTTTGCGCGTAAAGTTTGTAATATTTGAGGCCGAAGCCATCTGGACCTGGAGATTTACCCGATAGAAGATCTTTTATAGCTTTAAGTACCTCATCGTTTGTGAACGGTGAGTCTAGGTGCTCAGAGTCCGAGTCTGACAGTCTAGGGAGCGCTAAGTCCTCCAGATAAGCCAGTGTATCTGCAGTGCTACAACCAGGTGCTTGAGGTAACCTTCCTGCCTGGTTAGGGCTGTGCAAGTTATAAAGGGACTCATAGTAAGCCCTAAAGACCTCCGCTATAGAGTAACCGTCAGATTTGATTATACCCTGTGCATCTTTCATATGGTGTACATATGCTCTCAGTTTTTTCCTAGCAATCGCTCTGGCTAGGAGCTTTCCGGGTTTGTCACCCTGCTCGTAATAAAATTGCTTTAGGATAAGAGCTTGTTTTTGGTATCCTTCTTGCAAAAATTGGAGCAGATTTTTCCTGGATACGATTAGATGATCCAGTCGGGCTTCGTCATGTGTAAAATTTTTGTGAGCTAGCTCTGCTTGTTCCACTTGTGAGAGAAGACTATTATATCGCTCTTTTCCCAGTCTCTTGAGCCTGGCTTTTTGCTTAATCAACAAGCCTCTGATGGTGCATTTATGTGCTTCCCATATGGTGGTGGCTTTCAAGCGTTCGTCAGCATTCAATAGGAAGAATTCGGCTATCGACTTCCTAATTTTTGCATTGAATATTGGATCTGCCAAAAGTGTATCGTCCAACTTCCATACGAAAGGGGTAACCGGGATGGTAGGCCACTGGATTGAGCAGCTTACCGGAGCATGGTCGGACCAGGTGATCGTGTGAATATTGCTACTTCTGGTGATAATAAGACCTGTTGAATTAGTGAACAGATAGTCTATTCGAGAGTATTTCCGATGTGGGTGCGAGTAAAAAGTGTAATTTTTGGCCTGTGGATGATGTGTGCGCCAAATGTCATGCAACGCGAGATCCGCGAGTGTTGAGATCATACGCCTCCGGACTTTCTGAGGGGCACTAGAGATACCATTGGAGGTGTCGAGGGAGGGCACAAGGGAAACATTAAAGTCTCCTCCGAGGAAGAGAACGCCAATCTGCATTTCAAGAATCTTATGGGAGACTTTCTGGAGAAAGAGGTGCTGGGACACATTAGGGCAATAGACATTTGCTAGTGTTATGGGCCTATTGTGTAGAGTACCAGTAAGTAGCAGAAACCTACCCTCCGGGTCTCGGTGAATTTGTGAGAGCTGGAAGTGGGTGCCCTCACGAAAGAGGATTCCCACCCTGTTTTTTTTCCCAGGACCCGAGGCAAAATAAGCGTTTGGGTAGGTGCGGTTGAACCATTTTGGTTCATGTTTGATAGAAAAATGAGTCTCTTGTAGGTAGACTATATCTCCACCCATTCTCTGCAGGTCTTTTAGCACTATGGAGCGCTTGTTGGGGCTGTTTAAACCTTTCGCGTTGATGGAAATAAGCTCTAGTGGGTGGGGCCCCGAGGCAAGCCGTCGCTGCTTCATATCAAAGGCGGGAAGCAGGCGATAGGGACCCGGGGAGGGTAGAGCTGCGATGAGGGGGGGAAGAAGGGGAGCGCCTAAATGCGGCAGGAGAGAGGCGAAGGGTACGGGAAAGGAGGGGAAAAAAAAAATTAAAAAGGGAAATTCAGTATCGCTTCAAGATAAGTAAAGTGTTGTAAGGAGAAGATTCAGAAAGAGTATAGGTAGAGGGGAGGGGAAGTGTAGAGGATGTCCCCCTTATGGAGGACCAATTTAGCGTTAACTTTAAGTATATATACAATAGGAAAATCTAATATAGATATAACGAATAAAAAGAAAACATACAATTAACAATTAGTTCTATATTTCTATAGTTCAAAACTGTATCAACTACTTAACCAAATAGGGGTAGTTATCCCTGTGTTTCTTGTTTGTAACATCAACATTTACCAATAAATTTGTAACTTGGAATGATCTATGAATATAAAGTACATACTCCACCCGGTGCCTTTCAGGTTTCATCATTAATATTATGCATCTAGTGTATCATCTCTTCTCTCCACTACTATGTCAGTGTGTCTTCACTTATATTGATTTAAAGTGTCCTGTCTGCTAGATCCCAGCATTGGCGCTTGATCGGGATGTTGCATAACCAATATCAGATTGGTCTGTGCCTGACTAGGTGGTAAATATTTCCCAGGTCTGATTGTCTAGCAAACTAATGCTGTTAATGCAATTCGCCGTGTAGGTGTGTCCTAGTCTAGTTAGCGTCTTGTCTACACTTGTCTGAGTGTGTGACCATATATCCCCGTGTAAGGTTCCCCCACATTGGTGACTTTCTAATGCAAATTTCAGTGATGTTGAGAGGGGAGAAGATCTATTTCTTTGTTTCCCTCACTTCTGTGTGTTCCCTTAAGACCACATTAAATATCCCATTTCCCGCATGCGCTAGGGTTTAGTAGGAGTGTCTAATATCTATGAGTGTGTTCTGTTCAGCGCTAGGCAATATTAAAGTCTTATACTTATTTGAACAAGTAAATGTTTATAACAATATGACAGTATAAATAAAATCCAACCATGCAGTGACTATAAAAAAGAGGGGGGAAACCACATCATTGCAACACTGTGTCCCACACTGAACCTAGGGCCAACCATCCCTGCAGGCTACATGAAGTATTTATAGATATGCAAGGAATACAATTATTTGCTATATGAGGTATAAAATTACATTTGTTTGGACCGGTCAAATGTTCAGTACAGGCCCAGAGGTCTCAGGTTGTAACTTCAAAACAATGTGGAAAAAACTAATACTTATACGACCTTAAGACATCTTTAGGTAAGTCCAGTAGTCTTATTGTTGTGGAGAGAGATTGCTCCACCTGGGGCAACCCGTAAAGATCTTTGCATTATGACTAGGTGGAGGCTCTTGGCCCCGAGTGAGTGTACCTGTGGGTAGGGAGAGTCTTAATTTCTTGGTTGCTGACCTTCCTCCCGAATTCTGTTAGGGAGGTCCTGAGGAGCCTCATCAGCATCTCGGAGTGGCCTAATATCTAGGCCCAGGGCTTGTGCGACATCAGGAATGTCCTCTGGAGATTTAAGGGTGTGAGTGACATTATTTTTGGTTGCTATCAGACATGTGGGGAACCCCCACCTGTAAGGGATCCTTTTGTCCCTTAAGGCTGATGTAATGTGCCTTAAGTCCCTTCTTTTTTGTAGTGTTGTAGGGCATAAATCTGAAAACACTTGGATTTCCGATCCTCTAAACATGAGAGGGTGTTTCGCCCTCGCCAGCTTGAGGACCTCTTCTTTTTTCTTGAAGGAAAGGAATTTCATTATGACATCTCTTGGTGGGGCTCTGTTTGGTGGTTTAGGGCGCAGTGCCCTGTGCACTCTTTCTATTTGTACCTCCTGCGCATTTACATTATTTTTCAGATATCTGATGAATTCTTGAATGTATAGTTGGAGCGCTGGAGGTTCCACTGCCTCAGAAACACTGCGCAGATGGAGATTACTTTGTCTGCTCCTGTTCTCAAGGTCCTCTATTCGGTCCATGAGGCATTGTACTGTGCCCTCCTGGGCTTGTAGGTAGCTGGCTTGTTGTTGCATATCTGAGCTGAGAGTCTCTTGCTTCTCCTCAACTTGGGTGACTCGCCTGCTCACCGCCCCAATATCTCTTCTTAGCTCCCCAAACATGTTTTTAAAGTCAGTCATTGCGTTCTTTATGTCCTCCTTAGAGGAGAGGTGTGAAATGTCATTTTTTGTGAGGTAATTATGTGATGGTGAACCAAGCTCTGAATCAGGTGACTGAGCTACATTGTGCTGTGCTACACTTTCCTGTGTGGACTTACTGGGGGGTATTCCTGAATCTGTTGAAATTAAATAGTTCTCCATGTTAGAGGAGTGTGTGCCTTTATGAGGTTTTATATTCCTCTTGCTGGACATTTTTATTAAAGTCAGTACTCTCTTATTTCTATTGTGAACCCCTGCAGTCAGTGAATCTTTTATTATCCCTTTCAGCTCCCATAAACAATTGGGACAAAGTTTATTTTTATTTTTTTGTGTTTTCTTCTTGTTTTTTTTATTTGTTTATTATGGCCTTCTTGCTATCTCCCTCTGGCCACCGGCACCTGCAGTTTATTATTAAGCAGACTGATTGTGTCTATTTGCCGCTTTAGATTCTCTCCCAGCCCCCCGGGATTAATGTGTGTGTCACAACAGCTTTTATATCTATGTACCCGGTTATGCTCAGGGCTTACCCTTTGCCAGTCAAGCGTCTGCAGCCAACAGGATGTAACGTCCGCCGCTAGTGTAGTCTGATGCCGTGTGACCCAAGGGGACCTGACTGTGCCGGGCCGGGTGAGTGATGCGCCTAAATATAGTCCCCGGTCTTGAGGCCTGCTCCACTGGCGAGTGTGCCTGACCGCGTGGGTGATGTCTGTCAGCGTCTTGCTCGGTCGCGGCTCCTCAAGGAGGTCTCTTAGCGCCTCAGGTAGGTCCGCATTAATTATTGCACCTTAGTTGAGCCCCCGTTTTGTAGCAGGGCTCTGGGGAGGTTAACTGACTGGGGTTTTACTGCTAGCTCAGGTGGGTTGTAGTTTGCCGGGTCGCCCCCAACAAGTTACTTCACCCCGCGATCGGGGATTAAGTCCGGTTCAGCAAATGTGCAGGTATAGAGTTCTCTCCTGGGTATTTTTTAAAACATTTTAAGCTATTCGATCATTCCAACTGATAACAAGATTTAACAGGGACTGCAGAGCATTAACAAGATGCAGCCATCTCTCTCAGTGGCTAGGCTCCGCCCCCTCTATTTTGTCCCTAGTTTTACTTTTTAACAAAGTATACCAAGAGAATGAAATTTGATAACAGATGTACATTGGATTTTTTTTTAAAAAATGTGTGCATATTATGTTCAAGACACATGTATGAAAGATACCTAGGTATGCTCTTCAACTAAGGATACCAGGAACACAAAGTAATTTTGTTTTGTTCAATCTGAATCATGAAAGTTTGATGTTATTTTTTTTTTTTTTACTTCTATGTCCCTTTAAAAAGGCTGCTTAGAACTCTAAAGGAAAGATTAATGAAATGTTTCCCTTTTTGTCTGTTTTAATGCAATTACTTTGAATTATGAATACTTAATTATGCCAGCTATTATTTGACTAGTGTCCACCGGGACTGGGGTAAAGGGGAATGACAGTTATTTAAGGGGTAGATTCTGATTGGTCCAGGATCAGGGCCAAACGATACTGGAGAAGTTGGAAGGGTCATAACAGTCCAGATATATCCATGTCATCTAGGGCAGTATTTGTTCAGTTTAAGGCAGGTTTTTTTTTATATTTATATATATATATATATATATATATATATATATATCCTATATTATAAAAGACAAGTGTTTGTCTGAAGCCGTCATGCGCAGTACAGACAAACACTTGGCCTTAGATTCTATTCTCGCGCACCTCGGCATAGCTGACAGCTGACAGATTGGGAGCGCGAGGTACACAGCATACAAGCAGCTGTGAGATAGGGAGCGCGAGCTACTCAACAGCTGTGAGGTCTGCTGCGTGAGAAGCGGCAACGCGCTCCCCAGACCTCACAGCTGTTTGTGGCCGACGGGAGCGTCGCGAGGGGCGTGGCCGGGCGTCGCGAGGGGCGTGGCCGGGCGGGTGTTGCCGCGATGGGGCGTGGCCGGGCGGGGTCCCGCGAAGACAGAGCCAGAGAGGGAGCAGGAGGGGGGGGTAGAGAGCCAAAGAGAAGGGGGGGGCAGAGAGCCAAAGAGAAGGGGGGGGCAGAGAGCCAAAGAGAAGGCGGGGGGCAGAGAGCCAAAGAGAAGGGGGGGCAGAGAGCCAAAGAGAAGGGGGGGGCAGAGAGCCAAAGAGAAGGGGGGGCAGAGAGCCAAAGAGAAGGGGGGGGGCAGAGAGCCAAAGAGAAGGGGGGGAGAGAGAGCCAAAGAGAAGGGGGGGGGAGAGAGAGCCAAAGAGAAGGGGGGGGAGAGAGAGCCAAAGAGAAGGGGGGGAAGAGAGCCAAAGAGAAGGGGGGGAGAGCCAAAGAGGGGGGAGAGAGAGAGCCAAAGAGGAAAAAGAGCCAAAAAGGAGAGAGAGCCAAAGAGGGGGGAGAGAGAGCCAAAGAGGGGGGAGAGAGAGCCAAAGAGGGGGGGGGAGAGAGCCAAAGGGGGGGGGGAGAGCTAAAGGGGGGGAGAGCCAAAGAGGGGGGAGAGAGAGAGCCAAAGAGGAAAGAGAGCCAAAGAGGAGAGCAAAAGAGGGGAGAGAGACAAAGAGGGGGGAGGGAGAGCCAAAGAGGGGGGGGGCAGAGCCAAAGAGGGGGGGAGAGCCAAAGAGGGGGGGGAGAGAGCCAAAGAGGGGGGGAGAGCGCCAAAGAGGGGGGAGAGAACAAAAGAGGGGAGGGGAGAGCAAAAGAGGGGGGGGATAGCCAAAGAGGGGGGGAGCCAAAGGGGAGGGGGGAGCCAAAGGGGAGGGGAGAGCCAAAGAGGGGGGAGAGAGAGAGCCAAAGAGGAGAGAGAGCCAAAGAGGGGGGAGAGAGAGCCAAAGAGGGGGGAGAGAGAGCCAAAGGGGGGGGAGCCAAAGAGGGGAGAGAGAGAGCCAAATAGGAGAGAGAGCAAAAGAGGGGAGAGAGCCAAAGAGGGGGGGGGGGGGAGAGCCAAAGAGGGGGGGAGCCAAAGAGGGGGGGAGAGCCAAAGGGGGGGGAGAGCCAAAGAGGGGGGAGAGAGAGCAAAAGAAAGGATGGAGAGAGCCAAAGAGGGGAGAGAGAGAGCAAAAGAGGGGAAAGAGAGAGCAAAAGAGGGGAGAGAGAGAACAAAGGAGAGGGGGGAGAGAAAGCAAAAGAGAGGGGGGAAAGAAAGCAAAAGAGAGGGGGGAAGAGAGAGCAAACGAAAGGGGGGAGAGAGCAAGGGGTGGGACCGCTGTTCTGAAAAAAATGGCCCGTGTACATGGGCTTTAGTACTAGTATATATATATATATATATATATATATATATATATATATATATATAGAATAAAGTAGAAAAAAAGTTGCTAGCAGCGGTCTTAAAAGCAATAAGTCTTTATTGAAACATCAAAGGTAAAAAACACTCCAGGAGAGCCACAAATGTGCACACAACATTAGTCCGCTAACATGTTTCGGCCAAGGGCCGTAATCATAGCTACTGGACCTTGCACCTGCGTACCTTAAAAAGGACCAGGATCACCCTGATAGGATAAAAACAAAGTTACACGTTGTGTTGCTGTTTTAACTCATTGAGTACTTTAACATAGAAATACTATATATCAATTAGAAATTATCCATTACACAGAACCTGTCACAGTTTCATATCAAATAGAAGTGGACACAAGCATATAAGACAGAAAATAATTTGATGGAAACTAATTATAAGGTCTTAAAACTTATTACAATATTACATAGAACATGCAAAGAGTCACAGATATGCATACTACGTGGATTAACTGATATCCGGCCAACTTTTCTAAACCATTTAAATGCGATACAATACAAAATAATTTACTTATTTGAAGTCACTAAAACAGTTTACATGACACATTATTTCACTGTAAATAACAGTTGTACCGCATTGATACAAATAGTGGCAAAAAACGATACAGTTTAATATGTGAAAAATCTATGGAAAATATTACCTATTCTGCCTCATAAACAAAATCTATCAAATGCAAGATGGGGGATACACTAATACATTGAAATGAAATACTAACCTAGAAAGAGAGGAAGCCTAATATTTATTTACATTACTTACTATAATAATTAAATGATCCAGTATGTATTATATGGGCAACTCACAAATATTTATGGCATTTATATAAAGCATTAATGAGAATGGATTCAAAGGACATTTAACTTCCAATACTTTAGAATCTCTTATGGAGAACACATTATATTGCCAATTGATACCTTGCCCACCAAAGCAATATGGACTAGGAAAAGGCTCTATATATTATAGTATATGGAAGGGAATGGCTTGAGAAACAAATCCACGTAGTATGCATATCTGTGACTCTTTGCATGTTCTATGTAATATTGTAATAAGTTTTAAGACCTTATAATTAGTTTCCATCAAAAAATTATTTTCTGTCTTATATGCTTGTGTCCACTTCTATTTGATATGAAACTGTGACAGGTTCTGTGTAATGGATAATTTCTAATTGATATATAGTATTTCTATGTTAAAGTACTCAATGAGTTAAAACAGCAACACAACGTGTAACTTTGTTTTTATCCTATCAGGGTGATCCTGGTCCTTTTTAAGGTACGCAGGTGCAAGGTCCAGTAGCTATGATTACGGCCCTTGGCCGAAACATGTTAGCGGACTAATGTTGTGTGCACATTTGTGGCTCTCCTGGAGTGTTTTTTACCTTTGATGTTTCAATAAAGACTTATTGCTTTTAAGACCGCTGCTAGCAACTTTTTTTCTACTTTATTCTAATTATTCCGGGCAGCAGCAGCTGGTCTGGGACTTACAGCTCCAAAGCCGGTCTATGGGAACTCTGTCTTCTACATTAAAAGGATCAGCGCATGGATTCACCGCGCTGCAGCACGTACGTCACGCCCCCTCCTGCATAGTAGGACGCCTTTTCGAAGAAACGCGGAGGAGACTATTGAGTGCAGATACAGTGAATTCCGGAGGTCTTTAATCAAAAACAGAGACTGAGTCATTTGGGGTCAGCGGTCTAGAGGAGTGGTGAGTAAAGGCGTTCTCGCCACCTGGATTATAAGTCCTGGTCTTCTCTCTTTATGTTAGAGATTTGAAGGTACCACTCACTCTGCATGTAACCGCTTGTTGTGCTCCTAAGCCTCCGGTTTTCTGAAGTACACTCTGTCTCTGATACATTCATTTACATCACAGGCGTATATAGGGGGTTTGTCAAGCTGTTTTCCAGTAGCTCTGAGCATGTTAAACATAATACATATTTCTTATGGCTCATTGCTCTGAACGGAGTATACACATTCACCGGACTTTGTTTATGTCGACAAGACAACTAATTACTTAAAGGGACGGCAACAGTGACTTTTACTTTTGATTTGTTTGTTCAGGTGCTTTGCCTGGTTGCACCTTACTGTTTCAGTCCGACCAATAGAGCTGTCCTGTTTTCTCCATGGAGGTCACTAATTTTTATTCATTATTACCTGTCACTGAAAGGGACTATCCGACACTAGAAATTGAGAGGATTTTTTCAACTGATAAGTCTAATTATTCACTGTCCACTTTGTTTGAGGATATGGAAAAGCTCTTAATAAGGGAACACAAATTACAGTGGGACATTTGGACTTTGGAAACATACATCAAATTAAAGATTATACCACGTGGTTTGAGATTGAATAAATTTCCCACATTTGATGTTACTGATGTAGAATTTATTAGTACATGGAATGATATTTTGTCTGATTGTTCTGCACGCCTAATGCTGTTATTAATTTCATATAAGTCTAATCTCTTGAAGGCCATTAGAGGAGAGATAGGGCTTTTACAGACAGAAATGAATTCAAGACAGCTAGAAACCAGCTTTGCCAAATTTGATGGTATTCTTAAAATAACAGTTGCACAGGTGAAAAAAGCAGTCCTTGAAACAAAACAAACTAAGTTTATAAGGGACCAGACAGACTACAATAGTAACTCTGTATATATATGGAAAAGGGCAGATAATAAACCAAGAAGGCAATCTAGAGGCAGATCTAGAAATAGACGTAATGGTAGCAGGAATAGGAACACAAACAATGATCAAGGGGCTACACACAATACAGAGGTCAAGCGAGTCACATATTCAGACACTGATTTTGAATCAGGGGATGATAATGGGGCTTCAAGTGGTGACGAACCACCACGAAGCATACTTAAAAAAGCCCAGCAGAATTCATCATTGCAAGTGGCTAGTGAGGCGTCTGGCTCTGATCAGCATCAGTTACAAGTAGTGATACCTAAGAATAAACATACTGAACCTAAGGGTTCTTCCACTAAGTATGTTGACAATAATACAACTGTTTCACAAACAGGTATATCTGATGATGATCAGCGCCAGATAGAGCAGGTTTTTCGTCTTCCCCCACAGCGTACAGGGATAGGACAAACAGGTCAAGACCACTACCAGTTGAGAGGTCAGAGAGGAAGGAAGAAGTACAAATAACTAATGTAAATAATGTGATCAATTTATCAGGATTTACTTTAACAGATCCACAAATCTCTCTTCTTAGTCATGGCCTAAATTTTGCTCCGACTAATCACTTCAATGTATTTAACACTATCCTTGATGTGAATAAACTTATACGCAATATGACCCTTCAGAGACATTTTTTCACAGAATCCCAGTACTCTACACAAGGGGATAGCCCTAATCCACAGGCAGTACAGCTCACATATGCCCCTAAACAAAGTAGACTTAATTTTGGCGAAACGTGTGATTTAATTAATTTGGAGAGCTTGTCGCATGATTCATTATCACTGACCAATAAACAGAGTATTAATGCAGTAAGTGGTTTTCAAAATAAATCTGAGTTTTACCCCATTCACAACAGGGGTTCCACCCTAGAGACCTTCTTTAAACGGGTGGAACGTGACTTGGTTAAACTTAAAAACTCAGCAGTCTATCAGACTCCTAACCTGTCTAGGTCTGAGAGAGCGGCCCTTAAGGAGCTCCAAGAGAACAAAGATATTGTTATACGTACAGCCGATAAGGGGGGCTCTGTCGTAGTTTTGGACAAGACTGACTATGTAAATGAGGCACTGCGCCAGCTTACCAACATTGAGGACTATATCCCTCTAGATAGGGATCCTACCACGGTATTTAAGAAAGAACTATTGGACATTTTGGACGATGGGCTGGAGAATGGGCACTACGACCTAAAAACCTTTGAGTTTTTGGTAGTTGACCATCCAGTTGTGCCCATTTTCCATCACTTGCCCAAAGTCCACAAATCCCTGACAGAAGTCAGGGGTCGTCCAATAGTCAGTGGTATTAACTCTCTGTTGGAACATGTGTCACAATGGGTTGATAGTATCCTACAACCACTCGTACAGAATTTACATAGTTACATCAGGGACACAAAAGATGTAATAACGATTCTAGACAAATTAAAGTGGAATAGTGCCTGTCATAAATGGGCTACTATTGATGTAGTAGCATTGTATTCCTCGATCCCTCACAAAGAGGGTCTAACTGCAGTTGGTTTTTTTCTGGAGCGCTATTCTGATTTCTCTTTGGATTTTCGGTGCTTTGTACTCAGAGTACTCAAGTTTTTGCTTACTCATAACTATTTTTCATTTGAGGATAGGTTCTATCTCCAGAGGCGTGGGACAGCTATGGGGGCCAAGTTTGCCCCCTCCTATGCCAACCTTTTCATGGGTTGGTGGGAGCTGTCCCACGTCTTTGGAGATGGAAACCCCTACAGACATTTGATTTGTTTTTATGTTCGTTTCATAGACGATCTATTACTAGTATGGGAAGGAAGTACACTGCAGTTTACATCCTTTGTGGCGTATTTGAACTCCAATAATATTGGTATCAAGTTCACCCACGAACTAAGTGAAAGTAAAATAAACTTTTTAGACATCACTATTAAAGGTACAGATGATGGCAAAGTGCTTACTGAGATTTTTAGGAAACCCATTGCTGGGAACACTCTTCTCCATGCGAGTAGTTGTCACCCGAGGCATGTACCGTATGCGGTAGCCAAGGGACAGTTTACCAGGGTTAAACGCAATTGCACATTGCCCTTTAAATATGCAGAACAATCTAAGGAATTGACACACAGACTTAAGAGTAGGGGATACACCTCCCACGTCATAAAAAAAGCAAGAAATCAGGTTGATGCGCTGGATAGGATGCAAACTTTGGATACACCTAGTAATGTTCATAGAACATCTGAGGGACAACACAAAGGAGTAACCTTTGTCACAGAATATAGTCAGGAATATCAGGACATTTGCAAAATAGTGAAAAAACATTTTTCCTTTCTTGCTGCAGATGACAAATTAGAGAATTGTGTCTCCCAAGGTCTGCGGTGCTCCTATAGAAAAACCAGCACTTTGGGGAATGTGTTGTCACCATCAGTCTTGCCCAAAACTGATATACGACAGAGCTCCTGGCTTACACATAGGGGTATCTTCAAATGCCACAATAAATGTAGGGTATGTGAATTTGTTCTCCCTGCCGATCACATCAAGTCTGAAGTGACAGGTGAAAGGTTTCCCATACAAACATGTTTAAAGTGTACTTCCACATATGTGGTCTATGTCCTCAGCTGCACCACTTGTCATTTACAGTATGTGGGGCTCACTACAACAGAGGTGAAGGTCCGCATACGTAATCATTTGTCTACCATACAGGCAGGAACTGCATCTACACCTTTGGTGCAGCATTTTGCAAAACATCATCGTAGTAGCGTTAATACACTGAAGTGGCAGGCTATTGAAAGAGTTACCTGTCCTCCTAGGGGAGGAGATAGGGATAGGTTGCTGCAGAAAAGGGAAATGTTTTGGATCTTCAGACTCCAGACACGTGTGCCTACGGGCCTAAACTCTGAGTATGACCTAATTAACTACTGGCAGTGATTTTTTGACCAGGGCCCTCATTCCCTTTCCTGCAGCGACCGACTCAATTACCTCCCTCCCAGTCATTTTGTAATTCTGAAATTTTGTGGTTTTTGTTAATCTACAATTTTGCAATCTTTGTAACACTACAATATTGTGTATTTGTTTCTCAAGCCATTCCCTTCCATATACTATAATATATAGAGCCTTTTCCTAGTCCATATTGCTTTGGTGGGCAAGGTATCAATTGGCAATATAATGTGTTCTCCATAAGAGATTCTAAAGTATTGGAAGTTAAATGTCCTTTGAATCCATTCTCATTAATGCTTTATATAAATGCCATAAATATTTGTGAGTTGCCCATATAATACATACTGGATCATTTAATTATTATAGTAAGTAATGTAAATAAATATTAGGCTTCCTCTCTTTCTAGGTTAGTATTTCATTTCAATGTATTAGTGTATCCCCCATCTTGCATTTGATAGATTTTGTTTATGAGGCAGAATAGGTAATATTTTCCATAGATTTTTCACATATTAAACTGTATCGTTTTTTGCCACTATTTGTATCAATGCGGTACAACTGTTATTTACAGTGAAATAATGTGTCATGTAAACTGTTTTAGTGACTTCAAATAAGTAAATTATTTTGTATTGTATCGCATTTAAATGGTTTAGAAAAGTTGGCCGGATATCAGTTAATCCACGTAGTATGCATATCTGTGACTCTTTGCATGTTCTATGTAATATTGTAATAAGTTTTAAGACCTTATAATTAGTTTCCATCAAATTATTTTCTGTCTTATATGCTTGTGTCCACTTCTATTTGATATGAAACTGTGACAGGTTCTGTGTAATGGATAATTTCTAATTGATATATAGTATTTCTATGTTAAAGTACTCAATGAGTTAAAACAGCAACACAACGTGTAACTTTGTTTTTATCCTATCAGGGTGATCCTGGTCCTTTTTAAGGTACGCAGGTGCAAGGTCCAGTAGCTATGATTACGGCCCTTGGACGAAACATGTTAGCGGACTAATGTTGTGTGCACATTTGTGGCTCTCCTGGAGTGTTTTTTACCTTTGATGTTTCAATAAAGACTTATTGCTTTTAAGACCGCTGCTAGCAACTTTTTTTCTACTTTATTCTAATTATTCCGGGCAGCAGCAGCTGGTCTGGGACTTACAGCTCCAAAGTCGGTCTATGGGAACTCTGTTTTCTACATTAAAAGGATCAGCGCATGGATTCACCGCGCTGCAGCACGTACGTCACGCCCCCTCCTGCATAGTAGGACGCCTTTTCGAAGAAACGCGGAGGAGACTATTGAGTGCAGATACAGTGAATTCCGGAGGTCTTTAATCAAAAACAGAGACTGAGTCATTTGGGGTCAGCGGTCTAGAGGAGTGGTGAGTAAAGGCGTTCTCGCCACCTGGATTATAAGTCCTGGTCTTCTCTCTTTATGTTAGAGATTTGAAGGTACCACTCACTCTGCATGTAACCGCTTGTTGTGCTCCTAAGCCTCCGGTTTTCTGAAGTACACTCTGTCTCTGATACATTCATTTACATCACAGGCGTATATAGGGGGTTTGTCAAGCTGTTTTCCAGTAGCTCTGAGCATGTTAAACATAATACATATTTCTTATGGCTCATTGCTCTGAACGGAGTATACACATTCACCGGACTTTGTTTATGTCGACAAGACAACTAATTACTTAAAGGGACGGCAACAGTGACTTTTACTTTTGATTTATATATATATATATATATATATATATATACTGTATATATATATATATATATAAAATTTTATTTTTTTACAAAAACGGGAACATAAAAGGGGCATTAATAGAGGAAGGAAAGCTGTATCAAAACTTCAAATCTAAGATGATCCACAAATTGCAAAACAATATAGCGATATGTTTTTACTTCTGGCTGAGAAAATAATGCCAGGTCTGCTTTAATATCTAAGTCAACTTTTTAAAAAGAGTTTGCAGTGCAATGATAAATTGACTTGGAATCTCTTGTAAATAGTTCTGTACTATCTTTTTTCTCACACTCTTGAAGACTGTATGAGCATGCAGCATTCTGGGAAGGCTTAGCTTTTCCAGAGGGGCACTAGTTCAGTTTGGTAGAGGGGTATTTGATCAATTTGGTCTTGTTTTGCAAAACTGCTCTTCTTACATTTTAATTCCTTATACATTCTCAAATATACACTGACTGAAACCCACCATATAAAAGGGGCTGTGAAAGCAGGAAAGCAGACCCCCCCCCCCCCTCCACATATGAAATGACAGCTTAAACGAACAGGAGAAAGCAGGAATCTATAGACTTCAGCCTACGAGGCCCATTTACCAAGCTCCGAACGGAGCTTGAGGGCATGTGTTTCTGGCGAGTCTTCATAACACTGTCCGCCTGCTCTGATGAGGCGGACAGGAATCACCACAATTCAACCCGATCGAGTACGATCGGGTTTATTGACACCTCCCTGCTGGCGGCCCATTGGCCACGAATCTGCAGGGGGCGGCGTTCTTGTGAGCTGCTGGTGCAATGCTGAACATGGAGAGCGTATTGCTCTCTGCATTCAGCGATGTCTGTCGGACCTGATCCGCACTGTTGGATCAAGTCCGACAGACATTTGATAATTCTGCCTCAACATCTGAAACTTTGGGGCTTGGCTAGAAGTCTGAAAATCAGCACACTATTATTAAAAATGAAGCAAAACTATACTATGTTACAAAAACACTCCCAGATGGGCTATATAAATGGATCATCTACAAAACATTTATGCAAAGAAAAATCTAGTGTACAATCTCCCTTTAAATTGCTGCAGTCATACATTTATTAAATGCAAAATCAATCAATGAGCTCAGCACTCTATAGCAATAACTCTCTCCACTTTTAGCGTAGGTGCACATGGTAGGGGGTTACTGCTTATCCCAAATCCATAAATTATCCAAAACAATCCACTGCAAGAAGGGCCGAAATGTTGCATTTGTTATGAAAATAAAGGAATAACATTTGAAGGTTATCTTTGGTGCAGTGGATTCCTTCGGACATTTATTAAATACAGTAATTGACAATTATTAAATTGTTTTCTTTACCTGTGACATTGTGATCTGTCTCTGAAATTAATCTACACTATATCAAAATGATCTTAGCTCTGGCTGTACACAGTGCATTGCTGCCCAGTTCCAGGCTATGCTGCACACGATACACTTTTAATACTTAATAAGCAACAGGCTGTGCATTATTTAAGGACAGAGCACTGTGTTTCATTATACATTATAGTGCTGCCCTGATTCCTACTCACCATTTATTTATTATAAAAGGAAAAATATGCCTTTGTACAGGGAACCTGTACCTAAACAACACCTGATCCTTCTTTCTAAAAGACCAGCTCATACAGTGTTCCTTCAATTTTTTATTTGTGTATATAATAAATATGTTAATTTACACTCAACATAGCTTGACCTGTGTGTTTAACTTAACAGCACAGGGCAAATAATATCAAACAAAATATGATACAACGTTCTATGGTAATCTTGCCAAGCCTGAAACCACCAGTAGATAATACATTTTGCTAGCAATATACATTTAAATAACGGCGAATAACATACTTGACTGTAATAATTAGTAATTTAAAAGTGACTACTTAAAACACACTTCAAACTATTTCTAAACATACGCAACATATACAAACTCACATGTTGTGTACCCAGCTAGGGTATGTAACATATCCTTGTACGTTTATTGATTAAAAATTAATGAATTTGTCTTTAAACTGAACACACTAAAATCAAATTACTATATCCACTTTATATTTATTTATTTAATTTATTTATGTATTTATTTTTCTCTAAATACACACATACAGATATTTATACATACATATATATATTTATATACTGTCCCTTTAATACCTTCATTTGCTGTCCCTTTAATACCTCCCTTTAATCTGTCTAAGCTATGATTGTTCAGTATGCAGCACTTAGCTAGACTTAAACATGTAAAATTAATTTTCATGCCTTTCTTTCTATTTTTTTATATTAGAATGCTCAACAGTCTTATTTATTTATTAAATCATTTGATTAATGAATTAATTAATCTTTCTATTGTAGTTTTTTTAATATGCACATGGGTATCATGTGCCATAACTGCTAGTGCAAAAAAAAAAAGAAGTAATTTCCCACATTTACTAGTATCAGCACCATAGATTTTTAACATCCTCAAGAGTGATTAATAACGTAAACTGTCAAACTTTATCTCGCTAGCACATAAAACTAATTAACCTAGCTTTGAAATCAGCTTAGCTATGTATTTCTCTGCAATCATGACTGGTAGTTTTACTCTTGAGAAATTAACCTGGAAAACCTGGCCTAATGTTCACAAGTGCTTAGAAATTATCAGACAATGCTCATGCAAGCTGAAAGAAAACTGGTTCAAGTTGAATTTTTAGACCAAGTTCATTAATGAAACAGTAGTATTGTATTAAGATTACTGTCCCATAGAAACAAGATTTGCAAAAGTTGTGAAAGTGTTAGAAAGTGAAGAAGTGTAAGTTCTAGGAATGATATCAGCAGGATAAAGGCAGAATCATCCATTCTTTTTTATAGATAATGTTACTTGTCAAGTCATTAAGCCTATAGGATTTATAATTTCTCTTCTGAATACAGTGTTTCTTCTCTTACTTCCAGAGATCCTATTTATCCAGAATGCAGTGGGATTGTCCCAGAGTGGGACTTCTGTACTGCAGTCCTGAACAGTACAGATTAACTGAACAGGGCAGACTTTCTATTTTGAGTTATCACACCTTGAATGACCAGTTTCTGCCCTCAAAAAGATCAGTCTCAGGGCTGACCTGGCCTCCTGCCTTGGATGCTCAAAAACACCACATAACACAGATGCTCTGCCCTTAAGGCATTCAAACCTTTGATCATCAAGGCCCTAATAATCAAAAGTGCTACTAGGCGGCTGAATATATTCCAAAGGATCTGCTGCTATGTCGAGCGAGCCTGTCTAACTAGTCCAAGCTCCCGACATAGGGGTATCGCTTTACATGATAGTTAGTGAAAAGCAGTAAAGGCCAGCTCCAATCACAATATTGCCTAGGTGGTGCATAAATCAGTGTCCCAAACTGAGCATTGATGTGGTAGCCTGCCCCCGCAACACAGCGCAATATATAAAGGTCCCCAAAAGCAGCAAACAGATTTACCTCCTTCTACCAGGTTGGTTACTCACCGCCTTTCGTAGCTGTAAACTGTGCTGTCAGAAAGGTGATGTCGCTGTGCATCCCAGATGGGAAGTTCCCTTCCGTAGTGGCTACGATACACCGCTTGCTCCTCTATCCCCGTTAAGCTTCCGGGCACTCTGTTACATCACGGACACTCCTCCACCATGTGACGGATGGTGCTCCAATCAGTATCGGCTGCACCACAATGGGAAAGAAAGGTGCCTGGCAATTAGGGAATGATGATAATCGCAGTCATGAAGAAGTCAAGCTGGCACCCTTTCTGGTTAAAACATCCAGTCTTTATTTTTATTGAGTCACATTAAAAACAGTAATATCACGCGTATCAAAGACTGGATGTTTTAACCAGAAAGGGTGCCGGCTTGACTTCTTCATGACTGTGAGTATCTCTATACATACCATTGGCTATAGATAACACCCAGCATCACTACCCATATTGGCGATGTATAGTAAAAGGTCCTTTGCAATATAACTGCCGTGCCTAACTACTAATCCTGATACGCCCAAACGTAAGTACCCTACAATCCCAAACACTACACTAATAAAGATGTAAACCACCACATACCCACCGCAAGTATCTATCCTATTAACTCCTAAACAGCCACATACCCACCGCAAGTACTAAATTATTAACCCCTATACTGCCACATACTCACCACAAGTACTAAGCTATTAACCCCATACATCACATACCCACTAAAAGTACTAAACTATTAACCCCTATACCACCATATACCAACTGCAAGTACTAAACTGTTAACCCTTATACAGCCACATACCCCAAATGCAAACTAACCTAACACCTAACCCCCCTCTAATCTAAACCCCCTAAATTACAATTTAAAAAAATGTGTTAAAAAAAATTAAACCTAAATCGCCACAACCCCAAACACAATGTAACCCTACTATACCTAACACCTAACCACTCCACTAAACTACCCCTCTCTAAACTAAATCCCCCTTTAAACTAAACCACCTAAGTTACAATAAAAAAAATCTGTTACAAAAAAATAATAAACTACAGTATCTAAAAAAAAAAAAAAACCTACCATTATACCAAACACTAATCTACATGCCCAATAAAATAAAAATCCCACCCAAAAAAACACCCTAAACCCTAACACTAAAATAAATTACAATAGCCCTTAAAAGAGCCTTTTGTAGGGCATTGCCCTAAAGTGATTTCAGCTCTTTTACATGTAAAAAACAATTACAAAACCCCCCTCTACAATACAAGTAACCCCCCACCCCCCAGAATAACAACATCTACCTAAAAAAACTATTGTAGAAAAGAAAGGTAAAGATAAAAAAGCCTATTCTTAAAATTAACCCCCCCCCCCCAAAAAAAAAGCCCTTACTTACCCCAAAAGTTGCACTCACCATTGGGAAATTCAGCTCCTCTTGATCCAATATTGGGCCCTCTTTGTCCCGGTTCCAGGCGCTGGGGGCCCATATTCGCGGCAGTGGAAGCAGACTTCGGCGGCCTCTTCCACCACCTCCACTCTGCAATCTTCATCCACAAATATAATGTACTCAGGCTTTGCATTGATATTTAATATTTAAACTGTTATGTATGTATAGTGCATGATGCTTTAAGTGTTGCATTGACATTAAGGGGCCTATTTATGAAAGGCCTGACGGACTCACTGAATGCGGAGAGATAAAGAGCACCACAGTTAAACTGCTAAGTATCACTCATTCGCCCACAACCCCAGTCATTCTCTTTGGCTTCAGTGTATGGAGGAGGTGAAGTTTAGGTGTCTGAAGAAAAATTTTGATTTCATCTACAAGCAAGTTTTGGGGTATAGCCGTATTCCATGTCATTCCTTGCAGTCGGGCAGTGGTGGCTTTAAAGCAGATAGGAGCTTGTAAAGAGGTACTTACTGCGTTTTCCTAACAATTACTGCCCTAGTTTGGAAAGCCAGAGTTGGCTACTCTGTTCTTTCTTTTTCAAAGGTCTCTGTGAAGAACTGTGTCTTCTCATACCTTGTAACTGTCTACATGCCGGACAGTGGAGCAGGTAAGTGCCTTTTCTTCCAGTTGGGGAGACCATGCACTTAAATTAAAAGACACTGCTTTTTTATTGGGACATAGATAATCCTGTTGTATGGGTTACACTGGGGCATGAGGCAGGCACTGTAGCATGTGTGAGACTAACATTTAAACTATTTTAAAAAGAAAAAGGTAAAATGTTTTTATTAGGATTTGTTTTCTGACACATATTTACTTGATAAAACAATACAAGTTTAAACTGAAAGTAAGGCTGGATTTTCTATTTCAGCAGCTTATTCATTTCCCCTTTGTTTTAAAATAAAACAATGCAACCTTTTAAACTGTAAGGTTTGAAAAAACGGTTATTTCTGGTACTCAGTGTACCAGGAAGTAGTGCCTCTCTGTGTCGCAGAAGTAATTTGAGCTTGTTAGTTGCGGTCATATGACCGGCTTTACTTCATAATGTTTCTGAGGAAAAAGTTGTTTTTCCTCCATTTCTGGGTGATCTGGTCTTAACTGGTAGCGGTAAGGCACCTCAGTAATTGAGGTGTTGGGTTGCCTGAGGGGTATTTTAGAAGTTTATTTGATGTTTATTAAAAAATGTTCTTAACTTTTCTGACGTAATTTTAGCTGGGGATCGATCCTAGTTAGGGATAAAATTTAAAGTGTATTTTTTCCTTGGCTTATTTTAATTGAATATTAAAATATTTGAAACGTATCTGTACAAGTTTATTTACTGTTTCACAACATGTCTGTTATGGCGCAAGAGCCTGCTCTCATGAATTCATGCTTATTATGTTTAGATGCACAAATTGCAGCTCTTATGAAAACCTTGCAAATTAAATGTAACATTTTTTAGCCTAATGTCTCTCAGGATGATGCTGTAAAAATAATACCTCAGCTTTCTCCTGCTATGTCCCAAGCCTCAATGGTGTCACATGCAGTGCCCTGCGGTTCCTCTATAACTCCTAGTGGAGTTTATTTAAAAGCAGAAATTGCTGCCCAGCTATCTTCAGCGGTAATTTCAGCATTAGCTGCGATTCCCAGATTAGAGGGGAAAATGCAAGAGGAAGTCTAGAAATTCAGAAAGTAAGGTGCCTGTCCTTAGTTCTGCTTCCCAAGTTGCCCTTTCTCATAAGTCTGATGAGGTAGATACATCAGGACTTTCTGAGGGTGAAATCTCAGATTCGGAAAGCATAATTGCTTCTTCTGAGACTGAAGTTGTATCCTTCAGATTTAAGCTTGAACACCTTTGTGTATTGTTAAAGGAGATTTTAGCTACTTTAGATGACTCTGATACCCCTGTCGTTGTCACTCCTAAGAAATCTAGTAAACTTAATCGTTTCTTTGATGAACCTTCCACTTCGGAGGTTTTTACTGTGCCGGACCGTGCTAGGGAGATTATTTCTCAGGAATGGGAGAAATCAGGGGTGTCTTTTTCCCCCGTCTCCAATTTTTAAGAAAATGTTTCCTGTCAAGGACTCCATTAAAGCCCCTTGGTATACTGTACCCAAAGTTGAAGGGGCCATTTCTACTCTGGCTAAGAGAACCACTATTTCTATTGAGGATAGCTGCTCTTTTAAGGATCTGATGGACAAGAAGCTGGAGGCTTATTTGAAAAAGATTTATGTTCATCAAGGTCTCCAATTGGCAACCTGCGGTGTGTGTTATCACCGTGACTAGTGAGGCATCTTATTGGTTCAACGCCTTGTCTGATTCTCTTGAAGTAGAGACTTCCTTGGATGAAATTCAAGATAGGATTAAGTTGGCCAATTCCTTTATTGCAGATGCCATTTTACAGGTTGTTAGACTAGGAGCTAAAACTTCTAGTTTGACTGTCCTAGCCCGCAGGGCGTTATGGTTGAAATCCTGATCTGCGGACATTTCCTCTAAAGTCAAGCTTCTCGCGACTCCTTACAAGGGCAAAACCTTGTTTGGACCTGGTTTGGCAGAAAATATCTCTGATAATACGGATGGAAAAGGGTCTTTTCTACCTCAAGATAAGAAGAATAGGCCTATAGGACATCAGAGTAATTTTTGTTCCTTTCATAAGCTCAGAGGAAAGCCTTCCCCTTCTTCTTCCAAGCAGGAACAATCCAAGTCTTCTTGGAAACCTAATCAGTCTTGGAACAAAGGGAAACAATCAAAGAAACCTGCAGCTTATTCCAAATCAGCATGAAGGGTTTGCCCCCGATCTGGGATTGGATCAGGTGGGGGGCAGACATTTTCAGTTCTCTCAAGCCTGGATATGAGACGTCCCAGATCCCTGGACTGTGGACATAGTATCCCAGGGTTAAAATATGGAATTAAAGACTTTTCCTCTCAGAGGCAGATTTAATCTCTCAAGATTATCTGTAGGCCAGATAAAGAGAGAGGCGTTCTTGAAATGTATACAACATCTTTCCTCCCTAGGTGTGATAGTTCCAGTTCAAGTGCAGGAACAGGATCTCGGGTTCCATTCTAACCTATTTGTGGTTCCCAAAAAAGAGGGAACTTTCCATCCCATTCTAGACTTGAAGTGTCTAAACAAGTTTCTCAAAGTTTCATCCTTCAAGATGGAGACTATGTGCTCCATTCTTCCTTTAGTACAAGAGGGTCAGTTCATGACAACCATAGACCTAAAGCATGTGTATCTTCATGTTCCTATTCACAGTGACCATCACATATTCCTGAGATTTGCCTTTCTGGACAAACAATTCCAGTTTGTGGCCCTTCCATTTGGTCTAGCCATGGCTCCCAGAATTTTTTCAAAGGTTCTGGGGGCTCTTTTGGCAGTGATTCTTTCTCGTGGAATTGCTGTGGCACCCTACCTGGATGACATATTGGTTCAGGTGCCATCTTTTCAACAAGCAAATCTTACACAGAGATAGTGTTGTCTTTTCTTCATTCCCATGGATGGAATGTGAATCTGGAAAAATCTCCCTTTCCCCTGCTACAGTAGAGTAGTGTTCTTAGGGACTATAATAGATTCTCTATTGATGAAGATTTTTCTGACAGAGGTCAGGAAAAACAAAATCATTTCCTCTTGCCTCTCTCTTTAGGCTACTGCTTATCCTTCAGTGGCTCAATGTATGGAGGTAATCAGTCTGATGGTGGCTTCCATGGACATCATTCCTTTTGCTCGATACCATTTGAGAGCTCTCCAGTTGTGCATGCTCAGACAATGGAATGGCGACCATGCAGATCTATCTCAGAGAATAGAGTTAAATCAGTCGTCAAGAGACTCTCTCCCATAGTGGATTTCTCAGGAACATCTGTCTCAGGGCACATGCTTTTGGAGACCTTCCTGGGTGATCATGACCATGGACACCAGCCTGCTGGGCTGAGGAGCAGTCTGGAACTTGTTAAAAGCTCAGAGCCTTTGGACTTGGGAGGAGTCTGCTCTTCCCATCAACATCTTGGTGTTGAGGGTGATTTACAATTCTCTATTGGCTTGGCCTCCGTTGTCCTCAGCCCAGTTTATCAGGTTTCAGTCAGACAACATAACCTCTGTGGCTTACATCAATCACCAGGGAGGAACTCAGAGTTCCTTAGCCATGAAGGAGGTTACTCGGATTCTTAAGTGGGCAGAGACTATCTATCTGCCATCTACATTTTAGGATTTTTCTATCTGTCCTCAAATGGGGGGTGCCGGAGTTAGATCTGATGGCGTCCCATCAGAACGCCAAGCTTCCAAGGTACGGTTCAAGGTCAAGAGATCCGCAGACTGTTCTGATAGAGACTCTGGTGGTTCCTTGGGTTTTCAGGTTGACATACCTGTTTCCTCTGTTTGCTCTCCCTCCACGAGTCATTGCTCATATCAAACAGGAGAGGTTGTCGGTGATTCTAATAACCCCTGCGGTGGCCTCGCAGGTTTGCAGACCTAGTGGAGATGCCATATCTCCCACCTTGGAGACTACCTCTGAGGAAGGACCTCCTGATTCAGGGTCCTTTCCTTCCAAATCTCGTTTCTCTGAAGCTGACTGCTTGGAGATTGAACGCTTAATTTTTTTCTGAGTCGGTCATTGAGACCATGATTCAGCTAGCAAGCCTGTTACTAGAAAGATTTACCATAAGATATGGTGTAAGTATCTTTATTGGTGTGAATCCAAGGGCTACTCTTGGAGTAGAATTAGAATTCCTAGAATGTTATCTTTTCTTCAGATAGGACTGGAAAAGGGATTGTCAGTCAGTACCCTGAAGGGTCAGATTTCTGCTTTATGAGTTTTACTACATAAACGTTTTGCAGGCCTTGCTCAAAATCAAGCCTGTCTTTAAGTCTGTTGTTTCTCCTTGGAGCCTTAACCTTGTTCTTAAAGTTTTACTGCTGGCACCGTTTGAGCTGTTGCATTCCTTAGACATTAAGTTATCTTGGGAGGTTTTGTTTCTTGCTGCTATCTATTCTGTTCGAAAAGTCTCGGGACTCTCAGCTCTGCAGTGTGATTCCCCTTATCTTATTTTTCATGTCGATAAGGCGGTTCTTCATACTAAGTTAGGTTTCCTTCCTAAGGTTGTTTCTAATAGAAATATCAATCAGGAAATTGTTGTTCCCTCTCTGTGTCCTAATCCTTCTTCTTCCAAAGAACGTTTGTTACACAATTTGGATGTTGTACGTGCTCTTAAATTCTACCTACAGGCGACTAAGGATTTTCACCAGTCCTCTGCCCACTTTGTCTGTTTCTCTGGGAAACATAAAGGTCAGAAAACTACTGCTACTACTCTTTCTTTTTGGTTACAAAGTATAATTCATTTGGCTTATGAGACTGCTGGACAGCAGCCTCCTGAGAGAATTATGGCTCATTCCACAAGAGTTGTTCCTTGGGCTTTCAAAAATGAAGTTTCTGTGGAACAAATTTACAAGGCTGCAACTTGGTCTTCTCTACATACTTTTTCCAAATTTTCCAAATTTGATATTTTTGCCTTGGCTGAGGCTTCTATTGGGAGTTAAACTGCTAAGTATCACTCCCTTACCCACAACCCCCAGTCATTCGACCGAAGGGAAATGGAAAAAAAGGAGTAACACATGGTGTAGAGTTTCCTGAGGTTATAGTCAAAAGAACAACTGTCTTAAAATAAAGGGTGGGGCCGTGGACTCACCATATTCAGAAATAAATAAATTTATCAGGTAAGCATAACTTTTGTTTTTTTTCCTAAGATATGGTGAGTCCACGGCCCCACCCTTTATTTTAAGACAGTTGTTCTTTTGACTATAACCTTAGGAACCTCTACACCTTGTGTTACTCCTTTTTCTCCATTTCCCTTCGGTCGAATGACTGGGGGTTGTGGGTAAGGGAGTGATACTTAGCAGTTTAACTGTGGTGCTCTATGCCTCCTCCTGCTGGTCAGGAGTGATATTCCCAACAGTTATTACTCAAGCCGTGGACTCACCATATCTGGAAATATATAAATTTATCAGGTAAGCATAAATTTTGTTTTTTTTCAGCTATTTGACTCAAATGTCTTTTAATTTTATGGGTCAAAATAGAGTAAACCTGAATTCTATCTAGACAGAAACTTGTTGACAAAAAGATTGATGATTGATGAAGATTATTCAATGGACTAGCTTGATTGTAAGTAACTTGGTTATATTTGGTTGGAAAACAAACATTCTCAGCTAAATTATCTGCTTACAGAACTCAATGCTGTATTTTTTTTTATTTCTTTTTTTCCTTTTTCTTTGTTTTTTTTGGGGGGTCTTTAAAAAATATGTCATATGTTTGCCATTATATCCAATGTATAGAAGGGTATATATTCTTTAGAAGTGTACCTTAAGCTTTTGTATATGTAGCTTGCCATGCTTGAAAGTAAAATAGGTACTTATAGAGTGTAATATCAGTGAACCCTTTTTAGCTCTAAAAGATTGTCGTCAAGGTATTTCACTACTAGTACAGTAAATTCAAACTAACAGTAGTAAATCTCTAGGTTGTCCGTACTGGTTTTAGACATTTAGTCCCTCTTTGCAATACAGGCTCTTTTCTGTACTGTTTTGTACGCACTAACAAAAAAAAAAACACTATCTGCACATATACATATATATATATATATATATATATATCCAAACTTAAGGGATTTTTTTGCCCGGTATCAGGCTTGTCTGAGGATTTTTCTTTTTGGTGTTAGGTTTGTTTACTGTATTCTCACACGTTTTCATCGTTTTATATATAGGCACTATAATTAATGGAAAAATGTATCACTCAGGTGTAACAAAATTCACCCATAATGCCTGTTAAGCAAAAAGATAAAATGAATAGGATAACTGATGTCAGTGTAGATTCTATACCTGAAGTAATGGTACCTTTAGAAGATACTCGGTCTTTAATATCACAACTGTCTGATCTTTTTTCACCTCAATTTGAGTCAATTAAAAAAAGACCTAACTAATATATCAATAGAGTTAATCTCTCTGTCCACTGAAGAGAGGCAATTTGGTTCAAGAATAACAGAAGCAGAAAGTAGAATTTCTGATTTGAAAGATCTAGTCCACTCCCAAGAAAATACTCTTCATAAACAGAAAACCCAAATTTCTAGCTTGCAGAATCGCCTAGAGGTACTGGAGGATCGCTCTAGGCATAATAATATAAGAATAGTGGGTCTCCCTGAAAGCCCTGAGTTTGATTACCTGAAATTTACTTCCACTCTTCTCCCACAAGCATTGGGGTTTTCCTCGCAGCAGCTCCCCCTAGATATTGAAAGGGCTCATAGGGTCAGTATTAAGAAACGTAATTTGAATGGGTCAACTAGTCTTAGATTGTGTATTTTTAAATGTCTTAAATTTCAAGATAAGATAGAATTGTTAAAATTATATAAAAACCAGCGTGGGTCATTCATTGTGGCAAATGCCAAAATATTATTATTTCAAGATTATTCAACGGAAACGTCTTCTAAAAGGAAGTCTATGGCTCCGTATTGTACACAATTGATTAACAAAGGCTTTAAAGCATTTATGATTTATCCGGCTAAGGTTGTTGTAGACGATAATGGTAATAGATTAATCCTTAAAGATACTAATGAGGCAAAAGAGTTTGTCTCCTCTAAAGGATGAGCACACCCAAGATTTGTAACAGTTTTACAAGATATGTAACAGTTTATTTCACTATTCTTATATGGTGATAGGAGAATGGTTAAAATGTAAAATATATGTTTTATGCAGACCTATATATTTGTTTTTTCAGAGAGTGTTGTGCTTTCATTCTTTGGGTTTTCCTTGGGGTTTTTTTTTTTTTTTTCTTCTTTCTTCCCCTCCTGCTGTAGCCGGGTTTCATTGCCGTAAAAGATAGATAGATAAATGCTATCTAAGGTAAACAACTTTAAAATCCTTTCATGGAATGTGGGGGGAATTTTTTCCCCTGCTAAACGCAAACACATAATTAAACAGCTAGCTAAAGATAAACCAGACATTGTTTTTTTGCAAGAAACGCACCTGAGTAAATTAGAATCGGCCAAATTAAGGATTAAATGGGTTGGGAAGGTAATAGCGGCCCCAACAACTAATAGGAAATGTTGCCATTTTATTTAACAAAGAACTTAACTATATTATTGAAAATTGGGAAAGTGTCCCTGAAGCTAGGTTTATTAAACTGCATGTCGTAATAAATGATATAAAATTTATTTTTTGCAATATTTATGGCCCAAATAACTTTTCAGCTGAATTTTAGAAAAAAAAATTATTATTATTAAATTGTTTCCTTATATAAACTTAAATCTTATAATAGGGGGTGATTTTAACTTGACTCCATGCCCAGAATTAGACAGACTTTCTTGTAAAAACCTGATAATTTATAATAGAAGTACAAACATTTTCAAAAAATGGTGCTATAAACTCAAACTAGTGGATGCCTGGAGAATGAAGAACCCAGATTCTCAGGTGTTTACAAGCAAGTCCAAATCTTATAAAACCTTTTCAAGAATAGACCTTTTCCTGATATCTGAATCCCTGTCTATTCAAAAAATGTATCCAGATATTGGAGAAATCCTAATATCAAATCATGCCATCATCTCTCTCTCATTTCCTCCAGTGGCGGAATCAGGAGATAAAATGTGAACGTTCTCCTTCCCACGTTTTCTCCTCCATAATGTTAAATTCTCCCTATGGCTAAAGCAAAAATGGAAAGATTTTAGTAGTAACAATATTGGATATTTTAATAAAATTTAAACTTTCTGGGAAGCCTCTAAGGTGGTATTACGGGGAGAAATGTAAGCGTATATATATATATATATATATATATATATATATATATACCTTGAATAGAAGTTCTCATGCAACAGAAATGCAACTTACCAACCAGGTCAGAAATGCTTTCAGAGATTTTCATAGGGCCCAGAAAATGTTTGAATTGGAACATATATCTAAAGGCAAGGAAAGAGAGAGATCTATTTTTAAAACAAAAATCGCTAGAGCAAGATCTAAAGGCTAAACTACATTTTAAAGGCTTTAATGGTTGTTCAGCTAAATATTTGGCTAGATTAGTGAAAAAATAAACTTTATACCAGTTATTAAAATAGTTAATACTAGTCTTACAGAAACTAAAGATATTACTAAAGGGTTCTTTGATTTCTATCAACAGCTATATACAGATATAGATGTTAATCAGTATATTCAAGATTCTTTCTGGTCTCGTATCAAGATCCCCAGGATATTGGAAGAAGATACCCTGATGTTGAATGCCCCAATCTCCGATGAGGAAATTAGTAAAGCGATTGATCAGCTTAAATTAAATAAAGCCGCAGGCCCAGACTGCTTACCAGCAACATTTCCTAAAATACTGTCAGTAGATATAATGGTTGTACTTGAGATACTATTTAACTACTATTTTAGCACCAGTAATCCTATGTCGGCTTATTTTTCTGCGGCCAATATCTCTTAAATTCTTAAAAAGGGAAAAAAACACAAGATTCTGCCTCATATTGTCCCATCTCTGTTTTAAACGCAGACAAAATGTTATCCTCTATCATTGCTAATAGATTTTCCCGGTGTATAGATAAAATCATACATGTGGACCAGACCAGCTTTATGCTGGCTAGAAATTCAGCTAAACACATTCGAAAGGTTGTTACCTTTGTAGATTGTTGGAATATCGAAAAATATAACAAGAATAAAATTCTACAGGATATTGCACTCCTTACTTTAGATGCTAAAAAAAGTTTTCGATTCTATTTCTTGGCAATATCTTTTCTTAATTATAAATACATTTGGATTTAAGAACCAATTTGCCCAGTTTATGCAGAAATTATATAATCATCCTATCTACTTTCTGCTTATCAATAACTGTCTCTACGGTATTATGCTGGCCAAACAAAATGTATTCTTTATGGATAAATTATTGGATAGATGTGTTTGCCACTTTCCGAATTTAGAACCAGATACAATAAAAAAAAAGTTTTGCAGCTCTTAATACATGTACAATCTCAATGAGTTGGATAGAATCCCATATGAAAATTATTAATAATTATTATCTAACTTCCAGTAGACTTGGTAGAATGTTTCCAGCAACATCTACAGAGTGTTCACGGTGTAGAAAAACGTTAGCAGATCTATCACATATGTTTTGGTTTTGCCCCAAAATTTTCCAACTTTGGCAAAAAATAGCTTTTTGGCTTTCAAAGCTATATGAGTCCCTGATTGCTTTGTCCCATGAAACTATTTTTTTTCTTTTTACGCAAGATCATAGATATAGGATTTATAGTGCTAATATTAACACTATTATTCGTGCAGTCAGACATTTATTAACTGAAAACTGGAAAGCCAGCTCTGCCCCAACATTCTCTGTGGTACTTCAAGAAATTCAATCACAAATTGTATTTGAATCTTATCACTTGCAATCTGTCTCAGAAAAAAAGAAAAAAAAATCTTTTTAAATTGCTGGCTCCCAATTATAAAATCTTATCCGCTTCATATGCAAAAGCGCATACTGTCTCCATTTTTTAGCTCCGATAGTTTTGCTTAATTGGTCTTATTAAATCTTTTTCCTTTGAATTGGATATCTCTACACAGAAAGGTAAAGCGCTAGACTGACCTTGATTAGAACTAAATATGTCTTGGCCCTCTTGCTAGGACAGCTCAATTAAGGTGGAGTTTCCTATAATACTCATTATAAAGATGCAATATGCGGTTCCCCCGGTCACAAAGGGAGGAGATTTTCTTTCTCTTTCTCTTCCCCCCTGTCTTTTTTTTTTTGTCTGCTTTGCTTTTTTTTTGTTGTGTTTTTCTTATTTAATTCCAAAACACTCCAACAGTGTAGAGTTATATAATCTATAGACATTATATTGTTATAGAGATTGTACTCATTTTTTTTTGTTTTATGGGCAGAATTGGAACCATTCGACTCATATTGTTTGTTGATTGTCTTGAGGGTATTTCAGGAACCTACCTGTTTTTCAAATTCTCCACTAGGGGTGCCATAGAAATATTGTACAGAAAATTACAAAATCTAGGGAAGTATCCCTGATTGCTTATCCACAGATATACTCTGTATACATTGTTACCAGTGCACCAGGGAACTCTGGGTAAAATATGCAAGTTAGGTATGCAATATCTCACACTTTTTGCTTCCAAGTATTGCGTTTAACCACAACAATCCCCTTTATGGGGTAGGTAAAGCAAAAAAAACACTTCTTTCTGGGCAGCTGTTTCGTGTTTTTAACTCTCATCAGCAGTGGATAGGTTAATAAACACGAAACAGCTGTCCAGAAGTGCTAATTTTCTATACAATAATTCTATGACTCTTACTTTTATGAAATAGAGGCTTTTAATCTCATGTTTTTATCTCCACCATTACTCAAATGAGTATTGCTTTTTCCACTAGGGGTGGAAATTTACACCAAGCTGACTTACCAGCAGAATACAAACGCCAAAATCTCATTATGTAACATATTGAATCTATAAAAAAAACCTTAATTCACTTATATTTAAAGTAATAATAAGTCTTCAATGTTTCAGATACAGTATACTGGGTGCTTTGCACTTTATTATAGTGCAATATCTCTATTTACCCTCTTCAGATTTTTCCCTCCTTGAATTGCAAGTGATCCTTAAAAGAATCCCTCCGTTCTCGGTTTATAAGCCTCATAAGATTTACATTGCTCAACTCATCAGTCACAAAGTAATAAACGTAAAAAGATATAAAAGAGAGGAGCACATACCAAATTAATATGTTTAAAAGTTCATAATTTATGTATAGCCATAAACTCGGTCCTGACACAAACAGATGTAGCGTACAACGTTGAACGGGTGTCAAGGGTCAGCTGACATGTTTCGGTGAATGGCAGAAGTCATAATTGTATGACACACCTAACAACTTATTAGCTATTTAAAACCTGCACTAGTCAGTTTTTGGGGTCTAAAGTTGGTGGGAGTGGGGTGTTAGAGAAAAAACGGCACAGAAAAGTTGGGGTCTATGAGAACTGTGTGTTCCCAGTAAATATATATGTATATGACTATATACATATATATTTATGTGTTAATATGTGTATATATACATATATTAACACATACAAAGAAATGTATATAGTCATATACATATATATTTAAAAACATGCTGCCATCGCTGCGCTATTTACCCCTTCGCTGCGCGAGGTTGTGATGCCATCTCTAATGGCATCAGAACAAGGCTCCCATTTGAGCCTATGGAAGCGATCTCTCTCATGAGCACAATGCTTCCAAGCAATGTGAATGTGAGCTCGCGATGGCATTGCTGTTAACTTTTAATCCTAGCGCACATTAGCATGCAGTTACTAGTGGTGTTTCTCATGAGTCAGTTCTAGGGCCTGTTTTATTAACATATTTATCAGTGATATCAGCAAAGTGCTTAAGGGAAAGTATGTCTGTTTGCAAGTGATACAAAAAATTGTAATAGATATTTAGGGGAAGTGGACAAAATGAGAAGTGATATATAAAAATTGGATTGGACAAATTACTGGGATCTAAAGTTCAACACTGCAAAGTTCAAAATTATGCATTTAGGAAAGATTTTTATTTTTTATTATTAAATAATTTTTTAATTGAGGTTTTGAGAAATTAACATGAGTAAGATGTGTCTGTAAAACAATTCCAACATAATAATAAAATGCATACACATATCAAGTAAGGTGCCATCATGGATAATAGCATCCAAATACAAAAATTGTAACTATATCTGTTCTATCCAAACAATTATGAGGCAATACCAATGGATAATGATAATCATTGTACAATAATAAGGCATTTTCCAAAATATGAGAGTAACTTCTAGAAATAGTTATGGTACCACATCTCGCATTCCAGATGGATATACAAAAGACAAAAATGCCAATTGATGCATGCTTCAAGGAATAATCTGGGACATAGAACCATAAAACCTCAGTTTTGTTTTATAATAATCATAGTAGGCCAATAGGACATATTTAGGTATAGGGAACTATCTATATAAGGATAAGTATGATTGAGTACATCTCTAACCAATATCTGGAGTTAAGAGAATATATAAACCCTGTTGAGTTTTTTTTTTTGCGGCGTGTGGGCTCGAATATTAAGTAGTGAGTACTAAGTTCTAAAAAGTTAGCATTAAGGGTAAGAAGTGAGATTGAATTGTACTCCTGGAGTAAATAACAGAAACGTTCCCATATTCCAGTTGTAAAAAATAATGAAAAATGTAATCTGTAGATGTGTGGAATAGTAGCTTAATGGGCATCATCAGATAATGATTATAGGGTATATTTTTCAGCGAACAAGAGCTGCTCTGAGTGGGAGAGGGGGGGGCGAGGCTTTTTAAATTGACCTAGAGTTGAAGTGAATAGAATGAGAGGAGTATTTTCCCTATAAGAGAGTGGAGGAGAATGTACATAGTACTGTATCTATCATTTAACTGCACTAGTTGTATGTACGACAAAACTATCCTTGGAGTGTCTGTTTAACAGGGATTATTTAGATCTTGGGTTAGTGTCAATATATATGAATAGCACTCAGGAATATTACAGAGAATATAACAAATAACAGTTAGAGAACAAAATATAAACAACTCATATAAATAAATTCCTCATAAATGAGTTATTATAGATTATAGCCTATGGTGTATGTTCTTTTACAATGATAACGGTATACTAGTTATTGTCAAGCCTAGATAATAAAGTGCCCAGGAAAATGTATATGTAACACAAAGCAATACATTATCACAGATAATAGTTGGTCTACAAACAAAGACTAAACAGAGTAGGCTAATAATGTTATATAGACCTAAGAACATTATACAACAGACTAACATATTCACTTTAGGTAAAGTTAAATTAGTAGTGATACCATTATATATTGCAGAGATAATATGAACATAAGTGTCCCTTATCTTTGTTCTCTATGATTTAACAGAATGAGGGTTATCCATATTTAGAGATCAAACATAAACTAGAACTATACTTTGCATATTCTTATAGGCGTGTCCCTTACAACAGGTATGTAAAGAAAGACTTAGATGCGCATATGGTACATAGAGCAGGGATTCTGTCACAGTATTTCATAACTGTGGTGAGATGGTGAAAAGTATGATATAGAAATTGATATTGTGCCTTGTAAATTGTAGCATGAAAATGGAAAGTACAATGGAAAAAGTATTGAGTTCTCCCATAGATATCAACATGTTATATATACAAATAATAGGAGTAAACATGATGATATGAAGGCTAGCTTTGTTTTGCCCTTCGTTACTTACTTCTGATTGAAGGTGATTAGCAAATGCATCAATAGTACTTACTGTATGTTAACATTTATCCTTTGCTGGATAAAATGAAATTATTGTAGTAGATATACTGTATGCAGGTTAAGGATTGGAATAGTATATGAAATAAAACTAATATCAAGCAACCCTACAAAACTTTTCAGCAAGGCAATATGTAAATAGTAGCGGGTCTCTTTACTAGTGTGTAGGCATCAGAAAGCTGTGTACATCAGGGTGACTCCTCTCCATAACCTACAGTGTAGTTGTTGCATTTACACTATTTAAGTAAATCTATGAGATGTAGATATATCTAAAGCTATATTTGATCACAGTAGTTGTTGCTATATATTCATTAACCTTGAGACATCCTATATATTGTGATAGGATTAATAAAGAAGTATATAGAGTAAAAACTTAGGCCTAATTTATCATGCAAGACAACAGCTAAATACCCTGCATCCAAGATCTTTGTAAAAACATTTAGAACATGCATGTTCAAAAACTGAGCTTTGTGTGGAGGTGAAAGTAATATGGTTCTAAACTATTAATTAAAGAAAATAGGCTTATACATTAGGAGATCAAACATTGGACATTACAGTCCTCATCCATATAGTAAGTCAAAGGTCAGTGTATCAGGGGTAGATCTCTGTGGAGAGATAGAGTGTCTTAGGGAACATTACCTGATGCCAATCTTAAGAGAGCATATAGATAGAGTCCGGGTGAAAAAGCTGCACATCGCCACCAGAAAAACACCTTCCATTGCTGATGAGGAGTATAAAAGCCGGTGTCGCCAGAGCAAGAACCCTCTTCTGAGCACATTTTCTCGCAAGGACGAATTGGATCGGTGCATCAGAGCGCCGGCCGCATCCCCCAATACAGCCATCCAGACTTGCACGGTTTTTCTGCTACAGAGGGCTCGTTTACTTTTAGGTGTTTCCCTTTCGGCGCCTGCACATCTTATTGATAGCGGGAAACTCTCCCTCGATGGAACCCTAGCAGGTATGGTGACTTGAGGTAACTGTGTTATCTGGAAGTTATGCAGCTCCGGTTTCCGAACTCGCCACTGGCGTCAGCTTCCTCATTGGGAGATAAGGGGATTTTAGGACCTCAGGTCCCAACTCATTTTGGGTGGATGGAGTAGCTACAGAGAGATCCATTTGGAGCGGGTATCCGTCCATCAGCCCCACCTCTGACTTTATTACGGTCCTCAGGTCCTATATTTTCATGCTGAATTCCTGCTCAAAATTATTCAATAGTGTGTATATAAAACAGTGTATCTCCTCCATATTTGCCTATTTGACATACTTATTTCGTTGTAAGGGTAGCTCTTATCTTATTTTAGTCCTTTTAGTTTTATAGCAATTTAGTGCGTTTGCACCTTAACCCATGCTGCCGGGGGAAGGGTGAAAAGTGTGCTTGGTAGGCCATCTTCTAGCGAAGGTCCAGGCTGAGCAAAAAAAAAGGTCATTAATCCAGCAAAATGTTCATAAAGTTCTGTTTAGTAGATGTGTATAGCTTCAGTGTATAGCTGTATGGACTTAAGATGCTGGATATTCCAAGGGATATGTGATGGATTTCTTGGTTTTCTTTTGCAGCCTCAAATATTGCAACCAGCCATGTTCCTTGATGATACTTTGCTGACTGTTAAAAAGGAGGAATGGGGCTTGGGAATTATTATTTCAGATAATTTAAAATTTATTTAATAATGTAGTATCGTAGCGAGTAAGGCCAGTAGAATTCTTAGTTGTACAGTATTGGTAGAGGATTTTGCAGCAGAAATAGTAAGGCTTTTATGCCACTTTACAGATCATTAGTTAGTAGTGATGTCGCGAATAGTTCGCCGGCGAATAGTTCCCGGCGAACATAGCATGTTCGCATTCGCCGCGGACAGTGAACATATGCGATGTTTGATCCGCCCCCTATTCTCCATCATTGAGTAAACTTTGACCCTGTACCTCACAGTCAGAAGACACATTACAGCCAATCAGCAGCAGACCCACCCTCCCAGACCCTCCCACCTCCTGGACAGCATCCATTTTAGATTAATTTGGAAGCTGCATTCTTAGTGAGAGGAGGGACAGTGTAGCTGCTGCTGATTTAATAGGGAAATCGATAGCTAGGCTAGTGTATTCAGTGTCCACTACAGTCCTGAAGGACTCATCTGATCTCTGCTGTAAGGACAGAACCCCAAAAAGCCCTTTTTAGGGCTAGAACATCAGTCTGCTTTGTTTTTTTTCCTGTGTAATCTAATTGCAGTTGCCTGCCTGCCAGCGTGTGTGTCAGGCTCACAGCGTATACTGTGCCCACTTGCCCAGTGCCACCACTCATATCTGGTGTAACAGTAGTGTACATTTAAAAAAAAAAACACTTTTTTGACTGTGAAATAATAGCAGACAGATGCCAGTACCCAATATGGCCGCCAATAAGGCAGATGGGGAGGGTTAGAGAGCTGTTTTGGGGGGGATCAGGGAGGTTGGGGGCTAAGAGGGGATGCTACACCACAGCATATGTAAATATGCTAAAAAAAATAAATTAAAAACCTTTTATTTTTAGTACTTAACATGGCGGGGACAATTGTGGGGTAGGGGAGGGAGCTGTTTGGGAGGGATCAGGGGGTCTGATTCTGATGTGTCAGGTGGGAGGCTGATCTCTACACTAAAGCTAAAATTAACCCTGCAAGCTCCCTACCTAATTAACCCCTTCACTGCTAGCCATAATACACGTGTTATGCGCAGTAGCATTTAGAGGCCTTCTAATTACCAGAAAGCAACGCCAAAGTCATATATGTCTGCTATTTCTGAACAAAGGGGATCACAGAGAAGCATTTACAACCATTTGTGCCATAATTGCACAAGCTGTTTGTAAATAATTTCAGTGAGAAACCTAAAATTGCGAAAAAAAAATATTTTTTTTTAAATTTGATCGCATTTGGCGGTGAAATGGTGGCATGAAATATACCAAAATGGGCCTAGATCAATACTTTGGGTTGTCTACTACACTACACTTAAGCTAAAATTAACTCTACAAGCTGCCTAAATGCTCCCTAATTAGCCCCTTCACTGCTGGGCATAAAACACGTGTGGTGCGCAGTGGCATTTAGCAGCCTTCTAATTACCAAAAAGCAACACCAAAGCCATATAAGTCTGCTATTTCTGAACAAAGGGGATCCCAGAGAAGCATTTACAACCATTTATGCCATAATTGCATAAGTAGTTTGTAAATAATTTCTGTGAGAAACCTAAAGTTTGTGAAAAAGTGAACTTTTTTTTTATTTGATCGCATTTGGCGGTGAAATGGTGGCATGAAATATACCAAAATGGGCCTAGATCAATACTTTGGGTTGTCTACTACACTACACTTAAGCTAAAATTAACTCTACAAGCTGCCTACATGCTCCCTAATTAACCCCTTCACTGCTGGGCATAAAACACGTGTGGTGCGCAGTGGCATTTAGCAGCCTTCAAATTACCAAAAAGCTACGCCAAAGCCATATAAGTCTGCTATAATGGCATGTCTGGCACACAGTGTTGGGGCAAGGGTCTATCTGACCACTGATGCCTGGTCAGCAAAGCATGTTTAGGGCAGATATATCACCTACACTGCACACTGTGAAGCGGGCGTAACCCTTACACTACCTGATCGATACAACATCATACCTGATGTTTTAAAGCACGTTATTCCAAACAATTTAGGAATGTTAGGTGATTTATGCCCTTTATGGATTAAAACCAGACTCTGCATCAACTATGTAATTTTCCATGGGAGTTTTGCCATGGATCCCCCTCCGGCATGCCACAGTCCAGGTGTTAGTCCCCTTGAAACAACTTTTCCATCACTATTGTGGCCAGAAAGAGTCCCTGTGGGTTTTAAAATTCGCCTGCCTATTGAAGTCTATGGCGGTTCGCCCGGTTCGCGAACTTTTGCCGAAGTTCGCATTCGCTGTTCGCGAACCCAAATTTTTAGGTTTGCAACATCACTATTAGTTAGGCTTCATCTTGAGAATTGTGTGCAGCTCTGGAGACAATATCTCCAGAATGATATAAACAAACTGGAATCTGTACATTAAAGGGCTGCTAAAATTGTACATTGTCTAAAAAATAAAACTTACCTGGAGAGGCTCAATGACCTATATGTACAGCTTAAAGGAGAGAAGGGGAAAAGATGATATGATAGTTACTATCAATTATTTTAAGGGGCTTAGTACAGTTGAGGTTGTGTTTTTCATAAAAAGAAAAATTCAAGAACAAGGTGTCATGATCTCAAGCTGAAGGGTAAAAGATTAAAGAGGCACTTCTTTACAGAATGGGTGATTGATTCATGGAATAAACTTTCACAAGAGGTGGTAATGACAAACACTGTGGGGGACTTTAAGAATGCCTGGGATAAGCAAAAGGCTATCCTATGGACTAGATACGTTTATACTTTTAGAAAATATCAAGCAGACTTGCTGGGCCTATGGCTCTTATCTGCCATCAAAATCTATGTTTCTATGTTTGGCACAGTTATCAAATGAAAAAGGATTAACTTAATATAAACCTTGCAGCGCTGTGCAGCTTAAACCAGCAAGCAATCATTCCAGGAACCTCCCTTCTGTTCCTTAAAGAAGTGCACTTCTTTACAGTACATGAAGTGACTTAAAACTATAACATTTCCTGAATGTAATAGTTTAATTTCACTACTGGACTTGGAATACTGCATTCACTGCGCTCTAAGCCTATCCTTGAATTTAATTCTGCTTTCTTTTTGCCCTAATGCTTGGCACAGTGACCCTAATTATCCCACCAAAATGACTCATTAAAAAAATGTTATGTCAATTTTCTTTTTGACATCTAATCGCTTTATTTCTGAAAAAAATTGAAATGGTTACATTTTTGCCATTTTTGTATTTTTTCGTTATACAAATAAATGCTAATAATATTAACACTAATAATAATACTGTCAGGTTTGAACTTTACAATCTTCTGACGTTGTGACTGGTTTGCAGGAGCAACCAGTAAGATCTTTCTTTATTTTTGTAGCTAGGATGTTGTGATTATAAATGAGTCAATAATTGTATTGGCATGCATATCAATAATTCCTGACACTTTGTTTTCAGACATGGTTTAAACTGCTCAGGTTAAATTTCAATGAAGAAGAGAAATTGTTAAAGGGACACAAAACCCAAATGTTTTCTTTCATGATTCAGATAAAGGCATCTATTTATCAAAGCTGTCAACTTACTTGCATTCAACGGCACCAATACGCTCGCCTAAGATCCCCTAACATCGCTGCCGCGGACCTGAATACGTTCTCCAAAATTATCAAAAAAGCTGTCAAAAAGCCACGCACCAAGTACAGGGCGATGAGCAGCGGACTGTTGTTAACTAACAGTCATCGATCTCGCTGCTCTTTGACTTTTTCACAGCTTTCTTGGTACCCTGTCACTAAACACCCACACTATACTATACTGTTTACCCCCTATACCGCCGCTCCCAGAGCACACCGCAACTCTAATAAATGTATTAACCCCTAAACCGCCACTCACAGCCCCCGCTGCAACTAAATAAAGTGTTTAACCCCTAAACCGCCACTCCCGGAGCCCACCGCCACCTACATTATACTTATTAACCCCTAATCTGCCGCCCCCTACACCGCTGCCACCTACATTATACTTATTAACCCCTAATCTCCCCCCCTACATTATATTTATTAACCCCTAATCTGCCACCCCCTATATCGCCGCCACCTACATTATACTTATTAACCCCTAATCTGCTGCCCCTACACTGCCGCCACCTACATTATATTTATTAACCCCTAATCTGCCCCCCTATAACGCCACCACCTACTAACATTTATTAACCCTTAATCTGCCGCCCCCAACGTCGCTGCCACCATATTAAATTTATTAACCCCTAAACCTAAGTCTAACCCTAACCCTAACACCCCCTAACTTAAATATAATTTAAATAAATCTAAATAAATCTTCCTAGCATTTAATAAATTATTTCTATTTAAAACTAAATACTTACCTATAAAATACCTATAAAATTAACTTGTAGCTAGCTTAGGGTTTATTTTTATTTTACAGGCAACTTTGTATTTATTTTAACTAGGTACAATAGTTATTAAATAGTTATTAACTATTTAATAACTTCCTAGTTAAAATAAATACAAATATACCTGTAAAATAAAACCTAACAATTACACCTAAGACTACACTATAATTAAATAAATTCCCTAAACTAAATACAATTAAATACAATTAAATAAAATTATCTAAAGTACAAAAAAAAAAACACACTAAATTACAGAAAATAATAAACAAATTACAAGATTTTTAAACTAATTACACCTAATCTAATCCCCCTAATAAAATAAAAAAGCCCCCCCAAAATAAAAAAGCCCTACCCTACACTAAATTACAAATAGCCCTTAAAAGGACTTTTTGCGGGGCATTGGCCCAAAGTCATAAGCTCTTTTACCTGTAAAAAAAAATTACAACCCCCCCCAACATTAAAACCCACCACCCACACAACCAACCCTACTCTAAAACCCACCCGATACCCCCTTAAAAAAACTAACATTAACCCCTTGAAGATCACCCTACCGTGAGAAGTCTTCACCCAACCGGGCCGAAGTCCTCAATGAAGCCGGCAGAAGTGGTCCTCTAGATGGACAGAAGTGGTCCTCCAGACGGGCAGAAGTCTTTATCCAGACGGCATCTTCTATCTTCATCCATCCGGCGCGGAGCGGGTCCATCTTCAAGACATTCGATGTTGAGCATCCTCTTCTGACGACGTCTTCTTCAACTATGACGGTTCCTTTAAGTGACGTCACCCAAGATGTCATCCCTTCAATTCCGATTGGCTGATAAAATTCTATCAGCCAATCAGAATTAAGGTAGGAAAAATCCTATTGGCTGATCCTATCAGCCAATAGGATTGAGCTTGCATTCTATTGACTTATTGGAACAGCCAATAGAATGCGAGCTCAATCCTATTGGCTGATTGGATCCTACCCTAATTCTGATTGGCTGATAGAATTCTATCAGCCAATCGGAATTGAAGGGACGCCATCTTGGATGACGTCACTTAAAGGAACCGTCATTGTTGAAGAAGACGTCATCAGAAGAGGATGCTCCGCATCGGATGTCTTGAAGATGGACCCAGATTCGGCCCATCTGGAGGACCACTTCTGCCCGTCTGGAGGACCACTTCTGCTGGCTTCGTTGAGGACTTCAGCCCAGTTGGGTGAAGACTTCTCATGGTAGGGTGATCTTCAAGGGGTTAGTGTTAGGTTTTTTAAGGGGGGATTGGGTGGGTTTTAGAGTAGGGTTTGTTGTGTGGGTGGTGGGTTTTAATGTTGGGGGGGTTTGTAAAAATTTTTACAGGTAAAAGAGCTGATTACTTTGGGGTAATGCCCCGCAAAAGGCCCTTTTAATGGCTATTTGTAATTTAGTGTAGGGTAGGGCTTTTTTTTATTTTGGGGGGGCTTTTTATTTTGTTAGGGGGATTAGATTAGGTGTAATTAGTTTAAAAATCTTGTAATTTGTTTATTATTTTCTGTAATTTAGTGTTTGTTTGTTTTTGTACTTTAGATAATTTTATTTAATTGTATTTAATTGTATTTAGTTTAGGGAATTTATTGAATTATAGTGTAGTGTTAGGTGAAATTGTAACTTAGGTTAGGTTTTATTTTACAGGTATATTTGTATTTATTTAAACTAGGAAGTTATTAAATAGTTAATAACTATTTAATAACTATTGTACCTAGTTAAAATAAATACAAAGTTGTCTGTAAAATAAAAATAAACCCTTAGATAGCTACAATGTAACTATTAGTTATATTGTAGCTAGCTTAGGGTTTATTTTATAGGTAAATATTTAGTTTTAAATATGAATAATTTATTTAATGCTAGGAATATTTATTTAGATTTATTTAAATTATATTTAAGTTAGGGGGTGTTAGGGTTATACTTAGGTTTAGGGGTTAATAAATTTAATATAGTGGTGGCGACGTTGGGGGCGGCAGATTAGGGGTTAATAAATGTAGGTAGGTGGCGGCAGTGTGGGGGGCAGATTAGGGGTTAATAAATATAATGTAGGTGGCGGCGGTGTAGGGGGGGCAGATTAGGGGTTAATAAATATAATGTAGGTGGCAGTAGTGTAGGGGCAGCAGATTAGGGGTTAATAAGTATAATGTAGGTGGAGGTGGGCTCCGGGAGTGGCAGTTTAGGGGTTAATAAGTTTATTTAGTTGCGGTGTGGTCCGGGAGCAGCGGGATAGGGGTTAATAACTTTTATTTAGGTGGCGGCGTTGTAGGTACGGCAGATTAGGGGTTAATAAGTATAATGTAGGTGGCGGCGGTGTAGGGGGGGCAGATTAGGGGTGTTTAGACTCGGGGTACATTTTAGGGTGTTAGGTGTAAACGTTCCCATAGGAATCAATGGGATATCGGGCATCAGCAAACATAAGCGATCGCTGCTTTCAGACTCCCATTGATTCCTATGGCATCCTGGAGGCAGCGGATTGAAAACCAGGTACACTGGGCTGGAATAGTGGCGAGTGTACCTGGTAGAAAATTGATAACTAGCAAAAGTAGTCAGATTCTGCCGAATTTGCATTCGGAACATCTGTAATGACGTAATCATCGATCTGTGTCGGACTGAGTCCGGCGGATCGTATGTTACGTCACAAAATTCTACTTTTGCCGGTCTGTAGGGGAATCAGGCTCGCCACAAATATGCTGCGGAATTCCGGCGTATTTGCAGTTGACGGCTTGATAAATAGATGCCATAGCATGCAAATTTAAGCAATTTTCTAATTTACTCCTATAATAATGTTGTCTTCATTCTCTTGCCATCTTTATTTGAAAAAGCAAGAATATAAGCCTTAGAGCCGGCCCATTTTTGGTTCAGCACCTGGGTAGCACCTGCTGATAGGGGTCTAAATGTACAAGAGAACAAAAAAAATTGTAATAGTAGTAAATTAGAAAGTTGCTTAAAATTGCATGCTCTATCGGAATCATGAAAGAAAAAAATTGGGTTTTGTGTCCCTTTAACTTTGAGAAGGGGAAGTGAAGCGAGATATAGGTTTGATTCTTAGAGCAAGTCAGTTCTAAATAAAGTAGTTTTAACTTTAAGTTGTCAGTATGCTTCTAAAAACTTTTCCGCTTGCACCTGGCTACTTATACAACTCTGCATTCATTTGGAGAGAGATCTTTTTCTCCAGTATTAGGAAAATTGTATTGCTCAGCATCTTGACTCGGTAGGAAAGGATTCAATCTTGCACATCATTACCCGGTGAGTTTACAGTGATGATCGCTAAAGTAAACAGAGCTGTGAATTATTCATTAAGTGACACTTAATAAAAACGTTCTGTCGAAAATAAGCCACTTCTGGTTCAGGCTAACCACTTCGCTGCCATTTAAACTAAGAAATATGATTTTGTGGCTTGTGATACAATTATAAGGCATTATGTTTTTGTATGTATATAAAAGCAATTATTTGCTGGCATTGACAAAACTGGGATGTGTTTATATATTACTGTACATTCTTCTATTGGAGTTCTGTTATTCATATGTAAATTCAGGGCAGCAGTAACAGTAATTGTGAGAACCCACCTCACCAAATGCAGCGCTCTGCAGGAACAGATAAAACACTATCACTAGCACTCTGTGTTCCAAGGGAAATATACATAAGATATCTGAAAGGGAGATGTAACGCTTTGCTAAAAGCTCTGCACTATATTTAAATGAAGGGTTGTCCCTTCTGTGCATAAATGGACAGCTTGGCATAGAAACATATGTTTTTGGCAGAGGCTGTGGCTGTTCTGTATTCAAATAGAGGGATTTGAAACAAAGAGGGTGTATATGCAGATGGAGACTTCCAAAGCTGCCTTTTGCCTCCTCCCAACCCCTTACAATTATAGAACAAATGTAATTTTATAAGGTTCCATCTTTTAGACTAATGCTCAGAGTATCGCTTCAAACAAAAAATACATTCACAGAAGACCCATTAAAGAGTTAAAACACATGTGGTCACCATTTGGAAGTTCTTGCTCGTTAAAACGTGAAAACTTCATACATCTTTAATTCTTGTTCCTGCTGCATTAAATCGATGCAGAAAATTAAATTTCATTATGGTTTTAGGGTACAAATGTGTACATTTGTTGGACGAAGTTTGCATTAACCTCATAAACGCAGTTATTGCAAGTTTCATAAAACAATGCATCTAACAAGTTAATATTTTTGAACTTTAATGCTTCTTTGTAAGTGATAGAAAAAGGATGGTCAGATTCAGTATTTGTCTCTTACTCCTGTGAATAGCACTCAAATGGCACAGGCACTACAAATGTGTTCTTGCAATTGTTGTTCTTTTCATTAACTATTCCAATTCCTAGAAAATTATTGCTTAGATGAGTCTAAGGAGCCGATTTATCAATGTCTGTCCGACATGATACGCTGTAGCGTATCATGTCCGACAGACATCGCTGAATGCTGACATCATACACTGTCTGCATTTAACATAGCACAATCAGTTCAGCAGTTCAGACAAAAAACACAGAACACAAGTATTGCTTAAAGGGACATTGAGCCCAGAATCCCCAATATAGGGCCAGATTACAAGTGGCGCATTAACAGTTACGAGCAAACGATAAGGGGTTTATCACGGCTGTGTGATGGGTTTTACCTTTGTATTACAATTTGGAAGCAAACGCGATCGCTTGAAAGCAATTGAAGTTGGGGTAGTGCGACTTCAGAGCTCTGGTTAAATGTTTCACAAAACAAAAAAGTGTCACAAAACACTAAAAAAATACATTACAAAGTACAGTTAGACTCATAATAACGCCATCTAATAAAAAATATCCCAAAAAAATATTGCACTAAAAATTATAAGAGTTCAAAGATATGAGTGATTCAAAAAACTAAGTCTGAAAGTTCGAATAAAATCCAGAAAAATGTATTAATATGCATTAAAATATAGGAAGGAAGCCAAGAAATTAGGAAAGCGCAGCACAATCTGGCTTACGCGTTTCGGCTTAAGCCGTAGTCATAGTTAATAGTGCTGGGATCAACCTATCACCTTTAAAAACACTAAGAAGCAACCTTACTGGTTGCTGTTAATTAGATACGCTGAACCTAATTAAATATTTGAGTTACCAAGACTGCGAGTGTGCAAGTGACTCTGGGATTGAACAGAATACAATAAACAGACTGAGCATTAAACAATGACACATTCAAGATAACAATAAGAAATTACAGGATGAATGAAGGACATAATTGTGGAATCAGAATGATATAGGCAAAGAAAATGCAAATATGTACAAGCATACTAACTATACATTTGGAGGCAATTAAACATATAAATATACAGATAGATAAACCTTCAACATCAAATATATAATAGTACTCCACAAACATTTTTTATATACTAAAAAATTAATATGAAAATATATATAATTTAGCACTCAAAAGTCCCTGAAAATTAGTATGACAATAGCATATCACCTCACCACAATGATATAAATGTATGAGTTGGGAATCCCCAGGGAGGGCACTGCATCTCATTCCCAATAATTAATAAGGTCATATTTGGAATTAAGACCTTTTGTATGCAAGTGCCCAACCTGAAGATCCAATACATTTCCCTTTTTGCCAAAATTTGGTCCAAATTTCCTCCCCTATTGGGTGCAGTTATTTTTTCAATTGAATGCCACCTAAAAGAGTCCATACTGCTGTTATATTTAACAGCAAAATGTTGCACAAGAAGGGTAGAGGATTTTCCCCTAGACATGGTAGACAAGTGTTCCCTAATACAGGAGTTGACATCTCTACTCGTGAGCCCTATGTACTGCAAATTGCAAACAGTGCACTCAATAAGATAAGAAAAAGTGCAGTTTAAACAAGATTGTATGTTAAAGAACTCTCCAGTTGTGGTAGATCTGAAAGAACTGGTAACATATACATAGTCGCAAGGCTTACAGCGACTGTGACCACACCTAAACATACCAACATGTGTTAGCCATGAAGTCGAAGGAGTTATGTTGGATTTGAGTTGTGTGGGTGAGAGGATAGAATATAATGTATGACATTTCCTATACGAACACCGAATACCCTTATCCACAGTATCAACAAGTGCATTATCTGCTGCAAGTAAAGAAAAGTATTTCTTAATGATGGCACAGATCTGTGGGTATTGTGTACTATATCCCGTAACAAAATGTAAACCCTCAAAGCCAGATAGTTTATTTTTAGAACTGGCATCAATCAAAAGATTTTTCCTCTCCCTTTTGTCAACTTGCTTTCTAGCTCTGTTGACCTCTCTCTTGGGATATTTCCTAGCATATAATCTATCTTCCAATGCATTAGCCTCTCTCGTGTAGTCATTATGCTCACTGCAGTTACGTTTGAGTCGTATAAATTGGCCCTTGGCCACTGCAAATGTAACATGATCAGGATGACATGAGGCAGCATGAAGTAGTGTATTGCCTGCTATAGGTTTGCGATAAACCTTAGAAACAATCTTACCTTCTGGATCTCCTATTAAAATTAAATCCAAAAAGATATGAGGTCTCATGTGTTAGAAAAAAAAAAGACAGGCAAAGGGTGTTATCTTTAATATACATACTGTACTCTAAAGATGGATATGTATATATATATATATATATATATATATATATATATGTCTATATATGTGTAAAGATGTATTTATATTTGTATAAATGTATATACAGACATACAGTATATACACATATAAACACATAAATACATATTTATACATACATAGACATATATATGTATATAAGTGCATTGGAGCATTTCTCATCCAACCAGTGGATGGTTCATCGGGCTTGATAAAGCCTGATGAAACATCCACTGGTTGGATGAGAAATGCGTTGCTAGTTTTTATCCATTTTAATAAAGTAAGTTTTTTATTTAACTTACCCCTTGCTGCCATTCCTTTCTACAACTTTATTTTCCTTTCATCTTGATTGCTGGGAGTTCCTGCCTTCCCTGGTATCAGTCTACTGGGTGACTGTTTAATCCAAGTTCGCCTCTGTTGCACCAAGGGAGGGGCATCACTAAATGTGAGCACATTGATTACCACACACACCTTCATTTTGTCCATATAATACTAGGCCATATTGGCATTTCTATCTGTTTGTACTCTCCACAGATTGCTGACTAATCATTGGAGGTCAGTCTGCTGGGTGACTGTTTTTGATCCCAGGCCGCCTCATCTACTCCACTAGGGGTGTCTCACCAAATGTGAGTGTGATATTACACTGTTATCTGTCATCATTCTGTCAAACAATATTGGGTCATGTGGCGCTTCTGTTTTCTTATGTTGTCTACAGATATTTGATACTGGATCTGGGCCTTGATCTATACACAGACAGCTACCTTGATCTGAACCATCTACTGTTCCGTTGTGATACTATCATATTCCATCTATCTCTGGACTTTTTATAAAATTACACTGTTACGTCTATTGTTAAAAAAATTTTTGTTAAACAACCTTTATAAACTGCTATGTGCATTTCCTGACCATATGTGTATACTTTTCTGCTGCAATTCTCATTATAATCCCTACAACAATAGTTGATATACCCTTTGCACCATTATATATCTAATCTGATCGCCAAGGGCGCCCCCTATTTTAACCTTCTAACACACTGTAACTGGGGTTATAAAGGTTGTAGTCAATTTATTTATCAAACTTGTAAACAAATAAATAACATATAAACCACTTGACAAGTCATCGACTAAGACAAGTGATATTAGTGCTTGCTCCATAGGAGCTCAATAACTCTTAAAACCCAAACAAATAAATGTCTTGTCAACCTCTCCTGCCCACAGGAGGTACCAACTTTGACTTCCCACCTTCTCAAACAGCAAGCACACTGCTACAGGCAGGGCCATCAGCCGAGCCCCACCAACCACCGAAGGCCTTTAGAACCCCTCACTTCCAATTAAAATTAAATAACTGTAACCCCACCTCATTCAGGTACACCCCATCTTTCAAAAAGAAGTAGCTACCAGACTCTCCTTCAAACTCAACGTGCTGAATGGACACCCCCCCTCTCTGTCTCACAAAACTACTCAAAACCCTGTTAATTTTTCTCCTGGAGGTATCCAACTTCTTACTATTCCATGCCTCCCTCCAGAGTACCTAGGCTCAATCTCAGACCAAACAACCTTCAGCCAAGGAAATAGCTCCCAAATCCTGCCCAGATTCATCTTCATTTTTGACACCAAATCTTTGTACCGTATAACCCAGATCATTGCCCCCTGCATGAATCGTTAAAATGTCTGGAGGGCGGAGCAACCTTGAGTTCTCAACTACTTTCAAAATGACCTGCTCCCAGTTCATGCCCCGAAAGCCCAACCAACGAAAAACCACCTCAGAGTTCGACAAACCAAGTTGGCACCCATCGTTCTTAACCGCTGCTGCTCGTTTGGCCCAATAGATGTATGAGTGCACAAGAACCCAACATTCCACCACTCCTACAAAACAACAAACAAACTACAGAACTAAATTGTTATGTACATAAGATCTAAAGCTTCCCGAAGACCACCTCCCAATACCCTTGATCCTGTCATCACTCATCCCCAGCATTCTCGCCTTAGTAGCCACCCCAATCTAAAATGAATGGGAACTGAAATCAACAGCTGGCAAGCCAGTCGCTACCAGTGCCTTCTGTAAAACACAGCAACAAATTGAAATTTAGACAAAGACAGCCCGTCAACAGCCGGCCTAAATTACAGGTATTCAACCACTGACCCAACCGGGCAGCAAGGACCACCAATAGCACCTAAACAGATCGACTGACCTCTCCTCAACTGATCCGTCTTGGACCTCCGTAGCCAAATCACCAAATGCCTCTCGAGACCACCGCATCACTCACCTAAATATCGCCCTTATCCTGTCTATTAACCGCCACCACTTCCGAAATGTGGAAAGCCACATAAAAAGCCAGCACAAAAGCAGTCCTGAACAAAGCCACTTCATACTCATTTAGGCACACCCCGGGCAACGCCTCAACCACTCTTTTTAGAATGGAAAAAATGGCCGACCTCCTTCCATCCACAGTCACTTGCCCCCGCCACAGGCCCTGCACCTCCATCTGATCCAAAAAATATTTTGTAATATCCCGCAAGCCCACTATTTGATACAAAAATGCCAGTGCAGCTAAACCCCTCTGTACAAGAGCACGAAATATCCCCACCCCGTTTCCAAGATGCAACCCACCTAAGCAATGCCTGAAACCAACCCTCCTCTGAAAAGGAGTAATCCTCCTCCCGCAAGACCAGATGCCAAGTCCCTCATACCTGCACATATGCCCTCCAGGCACATTCAGCTAACGCCACCCTTACCCCATTCAGCAGTTCAGGAATGCCTCTTTCCACAAGCCTGCTGGGAACCGATCCCCGTCCTCCACCAATGCCTCTGGTGCCAAAGCCCGGAATCGTTCCCACTGCAAACTTGAGGGAGCATCAGCAATGTCATTAGATGAACCAGGCACATGAACTGCCCTAAACCAAACTTTAAATTTCAGGCATTCCAACACAAACAACCGGAGCAAAAATACCACGGGGGGGGGGGGGGAGAAGCAGAGAAGTTGTTGATCGCCTTCACTTTTTTTTCTGTCCCTCAGCACCCCAGTCCATAACTTCATAGCCACCAATAGCGGGAAAAGCTCCAGAAAAAACAGGTTTTAGTAAACCCGACGCCTCCCAAACATCTGGCCACGTGTCAGCACCTCCCGTTCAAATAGGCCCAAAACCTGTGAGCACCTGACGCGTCCGTGAACAAGTGTACTCCTCCCGAACCCACACACTGAATTAATGACCTGCTGTTATATTCTTGCAAAAACAGTAGCCAAACTGGGAGATTATAAAGTTTAGTCTTTGGAAATAAGAGAATTCTTACATTCTATTGTAATTTTCTATAGAATTTTGTGTGCATATTTGAAATTTGAAAGTTTATCATAAGTCACCATACTGTAAAGAATGTATGGTTATTTTGATTTATTACTTTAATATTTATGTTAAGAATGAAAAAGGGGAGAGACCAATTTGTTAAAGAAGTAGATGTTTGGTATTGTATCTTGCTTAAAGAATACAAACTTCTAAAGCTTCCTCAATGTAATACAAGTGGTGCCTTTGAAGCATCCATGGACAGCTTTGCATTTGGATCATGTTTAATACTGTGCATGTTACTTATATTAAAGATGAAAAATTGAGGTAGTTCACAATCCTTTAGAAAAACGTATCAACTGATTTATTTACAAAAATCCTCTATAGACTTCAAATCCTTAGAGGAGTGTAAATGTTTGATAAATATATAAAAATGTGTATGTAAATAATATTATCATAACATCATCTTTTAACCAAAACATTAACTCTTGCAATACAGTTAACAAGCTTAATGAATAGACTAAATATTAACTATTGATATTGTTCCTTGTACCATTGTGAGGTTGCTATGGGGATTTGTTGTTAAGCTGAGATTATGTTTCGAAATTTATCGAGCAAAGCTTCACCTATTTCTTCTACAATGTTTTGTTCTTTCTTTTTCTATTATTATTATTTTTATTGAGGTTTAAATATACAACACAAGTATAATTTAAAAAAACAGTTGTTGCACAGTAAACAGACATTACATATTTTCATTGTATAATAGACATAAATCTAGATAGGAAATAAAATAAATAGGAAATAAAAAAATAAACAGAAAAACAAAACATTGAGCGTTATTGAGCTATACACCTAGTCATTACACAATTTAGTAGTTACCCACTAGCTCTTTCAATTTTGTTAAAATTGTAACTACTGCACAAAATATGTAACAGTGACATTATAAAACCTAATTTGCTATATGGGATAAGGATTGGAGAGAGGTACCTAATAAATGTTCAATATATAACATGAAACTAAGATCCAGTACCTTTACTATATACTAAAACCTTCTGATTCACATACACACCACTTATAGGGGCTGATTTATTAAAGTGCAGATGGACATGATATAATGTAGCGTATCATGTCCGCCGCACATCGATAAATGCATACGCTGTCGCTGTCTGCATTTATCATTGCACAAGCAGTTCTTGTGAATTACAGAAACTTAGGGTTCCAACTATGACCTGACATAAATATTGCACAATAGTTTTGACCATGGGGAGCCAGAGAGAAATTTGTAGACTTATATGACATGAGTTAAGTAGGCATCGCTCAGGTTTGGCCAATCATAACTCTACTAGACTACCTATAATGATCATAGCAGTTATATAGTGTCATTAAATCATTAAAGGGACACTGAACCCACTTTTTTTCTTGTGTGATTCAGATAGAGCATGACATTTTAAGCAACTTTCTAATTTACTCCTGTTATCAAATTTTCTTCATTCTCTTGGTATCTTTATTTGAAATACCAGAATGTAAGTTTAGATGCTGGCCCATTTTTGGTAAACAACCTGGGTTGTCCTTGCTGATTGGTGGATAAATTCATCCACCAATAAAAAAGTGCTGTCCAGTGTACTGAAAAAAAAGCTTAGATGCCTTCTTTTTCAAATAAAGATAGCAAGAGAACGAATAAAAATTGATAATAGGAGTAAATTAGAAAGTTGCTTAAAATTGCATGCTCTATCTGAATCACAAAAGAAAAAAGTTGGGTTCAGTGTTCCTTTAAGTTAAAATGCACAATATGTAGTTTGGTGGAAAAGCATAGGTAAGCATAGGTATTATATGTACCTGAAAACAAGGAGTGGCAGTCATACAGACACGGCACCCTCTAGCTACAAAAATGGATTTGCCACTGTGCTTCCATCTAGGCACAGTTTTACTGACTCCAAATCCATAGATCCTACATCAGCAGGCACGAGTGCTACAAATTCAGTAACAGGAAAAGATGCTGCTCTCCACGCTGTCTCTCCTATTGCCCAAAAGGATGCAAGCTCCTTAAAACTTATCTCTTCCAGCAAGATCAACACACTCTCTGGAGCTATCAATATTTCTCCTTGCATCTCAAGTTTACTAGCACTCCCCACCCATGCCACCTTGATACTCTCTTCAAGATGTGAGAAGTGCTCACATAATAAATGTTCCAATGTCTCCAACAAAATTATTTCAATAGGCTCCATCATGCAATTAAAAGCAACAATCTCTAAGTAAAGTACCTGCACTCAATGACTGCTCTAGCTGGATAGATAGGCAAAGGTCCCAGGTATAATTGCCCCCGTGCTGGAGTACTTACCATTCCAGTACTTTGAGCAGGAAAGATAGCCACCAACTTTGTCTCCATTGATAAGCAAAACCATCTATATCAGGATCAATATATATCAATATATAGTGGTGTCACTATCTGCTGATATACAGTGGACTTATTAGTTTGTCATCCCAGCTTTAGAGTAATTCTGCCATCTTGGCTGATGCCTGGAAGCATCCCCACCTTCTACAGTTTTGTTGTTGGCTTTTCCTGCCATTAAAATCTATAGCTGTGTGAAGTGCCTGTCCTGTTTGTCTAAAAGAGTGATTTCTTTTCCTGCTGCAATAAGGTATAGTGTACTTTTAAGGTGGCCTAGAAGATCAATTAGTCCCTAATTGTAGTAGTCTTTATAAGCTCTGTGTTTGTAGCATGAGGCTGCTTGTGTATTGAGTTATTACCTCTTACTCTGGCAGTTTACTACTTGAACATATTGGTTTGACTTCTGCTTCCCTGACTATGCTTTTGCATTCACCCCTTATTTGTGACTGACTTGGTATTTGACTTTGTTGTGGACTCTGAATTTGTTTAATATTTTTGTGCTGCATTTCCCTGTGAGGCCTTGACCCGGACTACCTGACTTAGATTTCCTTTACCCAGGGTTCCTCCAAGAGATTTGCATTTGAGTACTTGTGCAAGTTTGTCTTCATATATCTCTTTGATATTTACATTTATAAACATATAGCTATTTTCTAGTACTTATTTGTTGCTTTGTTTTGTAGGAGCTGATTAAAGTACTAGAGAGAGCTCACCTACTAAGTTTAGTTTACTTGCTCCCTTACCCCTAGCCTTTGTTTGAACACTGTGTTTACTTCCAGTGTCCCTGTAAGGGTTTGTGGTAAGCTGGGCCAGCTTGTTTTATGCTGAAATAACAGTACTCCACCTGAGGCGTGCTCTGACAGTTTGTTGAGGGGCTTTGCCAATGCTGGAGGAGGTTGAAGAATGAAGATGTGCATTTGATTCTTCAGTGAGAGGAATTCTCAGACCAAGTTGAGGCCCATATCTACACGCCTTTGGAGATTCTTTAAATGTATACCAGCCGGGCTTACCCAGGGAATCTTACCAGACCTTCTAAGTGTGGGGTTCCGTCCAGAGTGATTGCTGATGATTCTTACCGCCAAATGACATAATGCTAGATTTTCAGGAGAAGCGTCATCCCTCCTTCTGTGTCTTTGGTCACTGTGGAGAATCAATTCCGTGTACTCTCACGTGTGTATGATCACGTGTGGCCTCTACACCAATCTGGTGGTCTTGCTTATGATTCCTCTACTCTGGTCTCTCCAAGTATAGAAGTGTAATCTGGGTAGCAGAACCTCCAAAATAAGTCCCCTCAACCTCTAGGACATCTATCTAAAGAACACTTGCAGTGTTTACTAGGACAGGAACAGTAGCAAGACAGCAGCAAGAGATTTAAAGTTGTCCGAAGTGAGTTAGCTGGGCAACTCAGAAGTTCCAGTCTATATTGGTGTCTACTAGGCTTGTGTATTTGTTTGTTTGATATTCATTTTGTTTTCATGAATGAATGCACAAACTAAATTTAAAGAAAATGAAGCAATACTTTTAAAATACTTTTAGGATTTAAATACTTACCCCTAGCATGCTGGAGAGCTGTGATAATCCAGACACTTCTGCACAGAGTCCCAGGCTGTGATAATAGGAGGTAACTTTTATACTAAAATTACAATAAACTACAAATTAAATTAACTATATTATATATTTAAACACCTAACCCTACTCAAATAATTTAAATCTACACTAAAAAATTACTAAAATACAAAAAAACTAACAGCTAAGTTACAGAAAATAACAAACACTAAGTTACACAAAAACATAAACACTAAGTTACAAAAAAAAAAAAAGAAATTATCAAAGAAATCAGCTCTTTTACCTCTAAATAAAAAATACAAATACCCCCAACAGTAAAATCCACCAACCACACAACCAACCCCCCAAATAAAATCCTAATCTAAAAAAAACCTAACCTCCCCATTGCCCTTAAAAGGGCATTTGGATGGGCATTGCCCTTAAGAGGGCATTTAGCTCTATTGCAGCCTAAAGCCTAACCTAAAAAAAACCCCATCCAATACACCCTTAAAAAATCCTAACACTAACCCCAGAAGATTCACTTACAGTTTTGAAGATCCGACATCCATCCTCCAAGAAGCTGGCAGAAGTCTTCATCCAAGTGGCCAAAGTCTTCCTCCAAGCCCGCAGAAGTCTTCACCCAGACGGCATCTACTATCTTCATCCATCCGGTGTGGAGAGGCTCCATCTTCAAGACATCCAACGCGGAGCATCCTCTTCAATCCACGTCTTCTTTGGAATGAAGGTTCCTTTAAATGACGTCATCCAAGATGGCGTCCCTTAGATTCTGATTGGCTGATAGAATTCTTTTGAATTTAGAATTGATTGGAACAGCCAATAGAATGCGAGTTCAATCCTATTGGCTGATTGGATCAGCCAAAAGGATTGAAGTTCAATCCTATTGGCTGATTGCAGCAGCCAATAGGATTTTTTCAACTTTAATTCCGATTGGCTGATAGAATTCTATCAGCCAATCGGAATCTAAGGGACGCCATCTTGGATGACATCATTTAAAGGAACCTTCATTCCGAAGAAGACGTTGATTGAAGAGGATGCTCCCCGTCGGATGTCTTGAAGATGGAGTCGCTCCGCGCCAGATGGATGAAGATAGAAGATGCCGTCTGGGTGAAGACTTCTGTGGGCTTGGAGAAAGATTTCGGCCGGCTTCTAGGAGGATGGATGTCGGATCTTCAAAACTGTAAGTGAATCTTCTGGGGTTAGTGTTAGGATTTTTTAAGGGTGTATTGGGCAGGTTTTATTTTTAGGTTAGAGTTTGGGCTGCAATAGAGCAAAATGCCCTTTTAAGGGCAATGCCCATCCAAATGCCCTTTTCAGGGCAATGGGGAGCCTAGGTTTTTTTAGATTAGGATTTTATTTGGGGGGTTGGTTGTGTGGGTGGTGGGTTTTACTGTTGGGGGGGTATTTGTATTTTTTATTTAGAGGTAAAAGAGCTGATTTCTTTGGGGCAATGCCCTGCAAAAGGCCCTTTTAAGGGCTATTTGTAGTTTATTGTAGGTTAGGGTTTTTTTTATTTGGTGGGGTATTTTCATAGGGCTCTTAGATTAGGTGTAATTAGTTTAAATCTTTGATAATTTCTTTTTTATTTTTTGTAACTTAGTGTTTATTTTTTTGTGTAACTTAGTGTTTGTTATTTTTTGTAACTTAGTTGTTAGTTTTTTGTAACTTAGTAATTTATTAGTGTAGATTTAAATTATTTGAGTAGGGTTAGGTGTTTAAATATATAATATAGTTAATTTAATTTGTAGTTTAATGTAATTTTAGTATACAAGTTAGGGTAGGTTAATTCTTAATTTAATATAGTTTAATGTAATTTTAGTATAACAGTTAGGGTAGACTAACTATTAGTTTAATATAGTTTAATGTAATTTTAGTATAACAGTTAGGGTAGATTAATTATTAGTTTTATATAGTTTAATTTAAATCTAAAGGTAAGTTTAAATTTATTATAAGATAGGGATGAGTTAATATTTAATATAAAGTTAGTGGGCTGTTAGGTTTAGGGGTTAATAGGTTAATTTAGTTTATGGCAATGTGGGGGGCTGGCGGTTTAGGGGTTAATAACTTTATTTAGTGGCTGTGGGCTCCAGGAGCGGCGGGGTAGGGGTTAATAACATAATGTAGGTGGTGGCGGTGTAGGGGGCAGCAGATTTGGGGTTAATAACATAATGTAGGTGGCGGTGGGCACCGGGAGCAGAGGGATAAGGGTTAATACATTTATTAGAGTTGCGGTGGGCTCCGGGAGTGGCGGTTTAGGGGTTAATAACTTTATTTAGTGGCAGCGGGGTCCGGGAGCGGCGGGATAGGGGATAAACATTTTAGTATAGTGGCGTTGCTTAGTGACAGCATACAAATAAAGCTGGGAAACAGCCAGATAGCAGTGAGATCGATGACTGTTAGTTAAAAACAGTCCGCTGCTCATCCCCCCATACTTGGTGCGCAGCTTTTTGACAGCTTTTTTGTTAAATATGGAGAGCATATTCAGGTCCGCGGCGGCAATGTCAGGCGAGCGTATTGGTGCCGGCAAATGCAGCACAGTTGACGGCTTGATAAATAGGCCCCTATAAGTTCACCAGTCAAAACTAAGATTTAATTTGCACCTGAAATTAAAGGACTAGTAAACTTTAGTTTTTTTAAACACTATTTATGAACAGGGTAATTAAGTACAAGATTAATGAATTAATATTATTCGTATACATTTTTTTAAAACTGTACAATATAAATTATTCACTTGTAAGTTTTGCAGCTTGATCTACTTACCCCCTCCTATCAAAATTATGGGAGTGGCATGTGACAGTGGAAATGATTAATTTTAAGATATCCAATCACTGTGAAATAACTAATGATTATTTTGCATAATTTATTTATGCAGGCTCACTCCCACATGCGCATTTCTCCCGCAAGCTCCACGCCCCTGCAACCCTACTCCTATGCATGCATGTTCCAGAAAGAAATATGCCACAAACTTATCTAACTGAACAATGACAAAATTGTTCATCCACTGTATGGCTCTCGAGTCATGTCAACCCTCTACTGTCATACCTGGAATTGCCTGAAAAACTATGATCTTCTGTTCTTAAAAACAAAACACGGCACTGATGACATCACTCATTACATATAATTCATACGACCTCTTATTGCCCTTCTATATACAGCAATACTGCCAATGCCTGAACACCAATACACACTATGGGGCTGAATTATCAAGCTCCTTCAGGCTCACCGGAAACAGCAGTTATGAAGCAGAGGTCTAAAGACTGGCGCTCCATAAATGGTCCGCTGGCTCTAAAGCTGCGGTCTGCAATCCGCCCGATCCTACACGATCAGGCTGATCGACACCCCCTGCTAGCGGCTGATTGGCCGTGAATCTGCAGGGAGCGGCATTGCACAAGCAGTTCTGGCGAACTGCTATTACAATGTTAAATGCCGACATGTCTGTCGTACATGATACGCTACAGCGTATCATTAAGGATAGATATTGATAAATCGGCCCCTCAAATATTAAATACTTTTTAAACACGATCCACATTGATAGTTCCTACAGTCTGAGGAACACTCTATTTAGCGCTGCAGAATCTGTTGGTGCTCTACAAATACCTGATAATAATAATAAAATAGGCAGCTTTTTTAATAGTCACATGATCTTCATTGAACTATGACGAGAGTGCTGAACTGCGCTTAGACATCTTACAGTGATGTCAATGTTATTGTTATGCACATGCGTGCATTCCCATGCTTGTTCACGATCCTGGAAATAGTTAAATATTTATTTACATTTATTTTATAGAAGAAAAAACTTTCAGTAGATGTATATTGAGGAGTTTTAATATAAATAAAAAATTTGCAATAATGTACTAAACAAAAATTGAGTTTACTGTCCCTTTAAAGGGACGAAAAGTCTAAATTAAAAAGTAAATGGATGCATTTCAAATTTAAATAGAAGTATTTTTGCAATACAAAAATGCTTATTGTAAAAGTTATTATTTTTTCAGAAGCATATGCACATATGCTATGTGCAACTAGAGGATCAGGATTCAAACACCATACCTGATTAGACAGATGGTGGTGGAATGTATTGCATCAGTATTGCAAGACTTAATTTGTGTCATACAGCCCACTGCTCATTCTGAGAAGGTATTGTGTTTGAATGCTTAGTGCACGGAATATTCACAGCATATGTACGTAAGCCACTGAAAACTTTTTCTAGAGGCATTTTTGCTAATGGAAGTGTATTACAAAAATGCTTCTACTTAAAAACGTAAATACAGTCATGCACATTTCAATATTGACATTTCTATCCCTTTAAATATGCTTGACAGTTGTATAGTATTGAACAAAACAGTCAATTATTTTAACTTTCTGTCCAGTAAAATATATTTAAAAAAAAGAAAACAAACATCTATTTTCTTTCATGCAGCAGTCATATTTGAAATGGATTGAGACTTCAACAGTGCATATTATGGAATCTTGAATCTTATGATGATCATCCTATGTTTATTAGAACAAAAAGTGAATAGCAGCACTCCAATATAGTTATCTTCAATTTTTTATTGCATATCCAGGAGTACAAAAAGATAGCAACGTTTCGGACTACATGTCCTTCATCATACCATATATACATCACTTCCTCCACCTCCTTATATACCCCTTAGGACACACCCACAATATATTTAACTCTTTCCAAACTCCTAATACTGTTTTGTTACTTCTGCATATGTGGGTATCCTAAATATTAAACATCAAAATTACTAAACTAATTACAAATTCACCTATATAAAACATAAAAAGGTGAAAAATACACAGAATTTTTGAAGGCATCAACATTATTTAGAAAATATTCAATTTAAAGAAAAAAGGAAAAAAACATACTTAACATATGCCAATTTCAATTACAGTTTTCCTATGTCATTACTATTTTTCTTCTTTCTTTTTTCTTTTTTCATAACATCACCACACTGTGATGATAGCAGGATGTGATGTCACTAGCATGTGGGCGGGGCTTAGGTCCGGTGTCTGTGTCGCAGTTAGTTTAGTACAATCAACCTGTCTGGATGTGTATTGCTATGCTCTGTAATAAAATAGAGTTGTACCATCATTGCTGTGTCCTGCATATGTCCTGCATCTCATGACATGGTGTCAGAAGTTCTGGACTACGCTTCTGTTTCTGATGATGACGATGTCAAAGTTTACCCCACCTGAGCCTTTTGACTTTTCTCAGCCTGCAGCTTGGCCCACATGGCGTCAGCGGTTTCAGCGCTTCAGGATTGCATCCAAACTGAACAAGGAGGGTGGTGAAGTACAAGTTAATTCTCTTTTATATTCTATGGGGAAAGATGTAGAGCCAGTGTTCAATGCTTTTACTTTCCAAGAAGGGGACGAAGTTAACTTTGATATAGTTATGGATAAACTCAGTGCCCACTTTGTGCCCAAAAGAAATGTGATTCATGAGAGAGCTTGTTTTCACAAACGTAATCAGCGTGTGGGAGAATCTGTGGAGTCATTTGTGCGCAGCCTGTATGAATTAGCTGAATTCTGTGAGTTTGGTGTTGCTAAAGAAGAGCAAATCAGAGACAGAATAGTTATTGGAATTGCAGATGCTGAAGTCTCCCTGAAGCTGCAGTTAGAGCCTGATTTAACGTTAGACGGGGCTATTAGGATGGCCCGCCAGAGTGAACTGGTGAAAAAGCAAAGTGCTGATCTGAGGTCTGAGAGTATTGTGGATGAAGTGCAACAGTCTAGGAAAATTACTAGTGAAAGGCACAGTGTGAGCGGTAGATCTAAAGTACTGGAAAGGCCTAGAAGTGGATGGGCGCAACATGGCCGATGCACACGGTGCTACCGGGCTCATGATCAGAGTGCTATATGCCCGGCCAGAGATAAAAGATGCAGAAAATGTAACAGAATAGGCCATTTTGAAGTGGTGTGTAAAACTGAATACATTAAGGAGATGCAGGTGGACAGTGACCAGGAGGGTCAGGAAGTGTCTTTTGTGGGGTCTGTTGTGGAACGGACAAGCTCAGAGGAAGATTGGAAAGTTACCTTTACTGTAATGGGAGCCAATGTTGATTTTAAGATTGACACAGGAGCTGATATCACTGTAATGTCTTTTGCTGAATTTATGAAACTGCCTCGACAGCCCCAGCTGGCGAAGGTTACTACAAATGTTCATAGTCCTGGTGGCCGCATTGATTGTGTGGGGAAATTTCTTGCCAGCTGTGAGTACAAACAAAGGAAGTTCACCATGTGGGTGCATGTGATCCGAGGTCAGTGTGTTAACAGTTTATTGAGCAGAAAAGCAGCCTGTGACTTGGGCCTCGTGGCCAGAGTGAATGAGATCTCTGAAGATATGTTTGGTGAGTTGGGCCTACTGAGCTGCAAACCTGTCCGTATAGCACTTAAAAGTGACGCAGTCCCGTACAGTATTTCTACTCCTCGTAGAATTCCGTTCCCGCTCATGCCTCAAGTGGAGAAAGAGCTCATGCGCATGAAGTCTATGGGGGTTATTGAAGAGGTTGTTGAAGCAACTGATTGGTGTGCCCCCATTGTTCCAGTTGCAAAGAAAAACGGAAAGGTGCGCATCTGTGTGGACCTGAAAAGGTTGAATGAGGCAGTGAAGAGGGAGAGATTTGTGCTGCCGACACTGGAAGATATAGCCCCGAAGTTGGCTGGGGCGAAGTTCTTTTCCACATTAGACGCTTCTAGCGGCTTTTGGCAGATCCCCCTGGATCCAAAGTGCCGCAAACTGACTACCTTTATCACTCCGGTAGGTCGGTTCTGTTTCTGCAGACTTCCCTTTGGGATATCCTCCGCTCCTGAGATCTTTCAGAGGGAAATGAGTTCTCTCCTGAGTGGCCACGTGGGCACAGCAGTCGTCATGGACGACATTCTAGTGTATGGGTCTACAGTGGAGGAGCATGATCAGCGTTTGAGTTGTGTGCTGCAGGCTATCAAAGAGTCTGGGCTGAAGCTGAATAAAGAAAAATGTCATTTTAGGAAAACTGAATTATGCTACTTTGGGCATATCATCAACGGGGATGGCATCAAGCCGGACCCCGAGAAAATTCGGGCTATCGAACAGATGAAAAGCCCTTCTGATGTACATGAGCTGAGACAGATATTGGGCCTTGTAAATTACGTGGGCAAGTTTCTTCCAGATTTATCTACAGTTTTGCACCCTATCACGGAGTTGCTTAAGAAAGATGTTGCCTGGGTCTGGGGACCCTCACAAGAAAAAGCGTTCCTGCATGCTAAGTCCCTGCTGGGGTCTGCCCCAGTGCTGGGGTTCTACGACCCTTCAAAAAAGACTGTGGTTAGTGCTGATGCAAGCAGTTATGGGTTGGGGGCTGCACTCCTGCAGCTGAATGACAACAAACTACAGCCCATCGCCTACTGTTCCCGCACACTGACGGCTGCGGAGTCGAAATACGCTCAAATTGAGAAAGAGTGCCTGGCTGCAGTTTGGGCCTGTGAGCGCTTTCAGCGTTATCTAGTGGGTTTGGAGAAATTTAGTCTGGAAACTGACCACAAACCGCTAGTCCCTCTTATCAATTCTTATGACATCGACAAAACACCCTTGAGATGCCAGAGACTTTTAATGAGACTACTCAGGTTCAATGTTCAGGCAGTGCATGTGCCGGGGAAGCAGCTGGTTGTGGCAGATACACTGTCCAGGCTCCCGCTGGCTGCTGCTGAAGAATCCTCCACAGAGTCGGATGTAAAAGTGTATGTTGATTCAGTTCTGGCCTCTAAGTCCATTTCTTCAAGGAAACTGGAAGAGATAAAGAAAGAGACATATTTGGACACAGATCTACAAGAAGTTATAAGGTACATAAGAGATGGCTGGCCCGAGAGCCGGGCAGCCTGGATGTCTTTAAATGCTTACCAGCCAGAGAGGTCGCAGCTCACGGAGCTGGAGGGGTTGGTGCTGTTCCAAGACCGTATTGTAATTCCTGTCAGCATGAGGAAGGAGATGTTAAACAGGATTCACGATGGCCACTTAGGCATTACAAAGTGCAGAGAAAGAGCAGCTACAGCTGTGTGGTGGCCTGGGATCAGCTCCGACATTGCAAATCACGTGTCTAAATGTGCCTTTTGCCGGGAACGCCGGCCTACTCAGAGAAGGGAGCCCTTAATGTCTACTCCGCTGCCTGCGGGGCCGTGGCAGAAAATAGCTGCTGATTTGTGCGAACTGCACGGGAAAAAGTTTCTTGTTGTTATCGACTACTATTCCAGGTATTTGGAAATAGCACCCCTGAATGATATCACAAGTCAGGCCGTTATCATTCGCCTGAAGAGCTTGTTCGCCCGCTGGGGCATTCCAATGGAGCTGGTGAGTGATAATGGCATGCAGTTCGCTTCTACAGAGTTCAGTGCTTTCAGCAGGGAATATGATTTTGTACATTCCACGTCAAGTCCACATTATCCGCAGGCCAACGGAATGGCTGAAAGGGCAGTTCAAACAACAAAATTCATTCTAAAGCAATCTGAACCGTACCTAGCCCTCTTGTCATACAGGGCGACGCCCATTCAAGCCACCGGGTTTAGCCCGGCACAGCTGATGCTAGGACGCCAGATTCGCACCACTTTACCCTCAGTGGGTGTCTTCAAGCCGCCTGGCCCTGTTCCTCGGGACGAAGTCCTTAGGAGGGATGAAGAGGCCAAAAAGGGTTATCGTTTCTTCTACGACAGGAGACATTCTGTCAGGCCTTTACAGGAACTGAAAGCGGGCCAAAGTGTCAGAATTAAACTGGATGATGAGAAGAAATGGAAGACGCCTGCTACGGTAGTGGGCCGCTCTCCAGAACCAAGGTCTTACACAGTCCTTACAGAGGGAGGGACGGTTACACGCCGTAACCGAAGACATCTTCAGCCTGTACCTGAGAGTCTGGAACCGGATACCTCAATACCACCGCCGGTGGGATCCCCTGTTCTAAGAGAGGTGCCTTCCCCTCAGCAAGATCATAGCGGGGATATATCTTTGCCTCCAGCAGACTCTTGTTCACCATCTTCTGTATCAGAGGACAGTTCATGCAAAGTTACATCAAGCGGAAGAGTGGTGAGGCTTCCGGCCCGATACAGGGACTGACTTTAGCTAGAACAGTGACCGGAAGTATGGGCAGAATAATCCCATGGTCACTGTGGACTAGGGTAGTCTACCCCGATGTCCAAGTCAGGATGTAATTTATTTGTTCATGTTTTCTAATCTATCTGTTTTTATAATGTTCTAAAACAAAATGTTGTTGTATACCCTGTTGGTGTACCTTGTTAGTTAATATATGCGAATGTATGCTTTGTCTTTGAAAAAGGGGAAGATGTGATGATATCAGGATGTGATGTCACTAGCATGTGGGCGGGGCTTAGGTCCGGTGTCTGTGTCGCAGTTAGTTTAGTACAATCAACCTGTCTGGATGTGTATTGCTATGCTCTGTAATAAAATAGAGTTGTACCATCATTGCTGTGTCCTGCATATGTCCTGCATCTCATGACACACACATTCTCAAGGTCTGGGTGACATCTAACTTCATATACAATACTGATCATACAAGAAAAAAGAGAGATAAAAACAGAGATTAGTTAATCACAAATTCACAAAGAAACAAATTTTAAAGAAAAACAGACAAATCATAATCCTTATTCATACCAAATGGAACTAATGAATTCAAAGTAAAAATCCAAAATGCCTCTCTTTGTTTCAAATGTTGTTTCCTATCCCCCCCTCGTCTACCAGGGGGAACATGTTCCAAAATTTGGAATCTAAGTTGGCTCACCCCATGTTGGGCTTCTAGAAAATGAGTGGCTACAGGGGATTTTGGAACATGTTCCCCCTGGTAGACAAGGGGGGGATAGGGAACAACATTTGAAACAAAGAGAGGCATTTTGGATTTTTACTTTGAATTCATTAGTTCCATTTGGTATGAATAAGGATTATGATTTGTCTGTTTTTCTTTAAAATTTGTTTCTTTGTGAATTTGTGATTAACTAATCTCTGTTTTTATCTCTCTTTTTTCTTGTATGATCAGTATTGTATATGAAGTTAGATGTCACCCAGACCTTGAGAATGTGTGGTGATGTTATGAAAAAAGAAAGAAGAAAAATAGTAATGACTTAGGAAAACTGTAATTGAAATTGGCATATGTTAAGTATGTTTTTTTCCTTTTTTCTTTTAATTGAATATTTTCTAAATAATGTTGATGCCTTCAAAAATTCTGTGTATTTTTCACCTTTTTATGTTTTATATAGGTGAATTTGTAATTAGTTTAGTAATTTTGATGTTTAATATTTAGGATACCCACATATGCAGAAGTAACAAAACAGTATTAGGAGTTTGGAAAGAGTTAAATATATTGTGGGTGTGTCCTAAGGGGTATATAAGGAGGTGGAGGAAGTGATGTATGTATGGCATGATGAAGGACATGTAGTCCGAAACGTTGCTATCTTTTTGTACTCCTGGATATGCAATAAAAATTTGAAGATAACTCTATTGGAGTGCTGCTATTCACTTTTTGTTCTGGAATTCGATTGCTGGGTTGTGCAGTGCCTAGCTATAGCGTGCACCCATCTAATAACAGTGTGAGCTGGACTTTTATGATTGATTGATTATATGCATTACTGCACTAGTCACTTGCACCGCTGTTCTAATGGAGACTGGAAATAATGCAGACTTGAGTACAACAACATTTGCTTACACAGATTTGGAGGCATCAAGGATCACTACTTTGGCATTGGGATCCAGAGACTTCCTAAAGGTACTGCCAGTGGATAAAGCTGGTAATAATTATGAAAGAGCCATTAAGAAACAGATTGCCTTTGAGCTGCACTCAACCACATTAGCTGAATATTACCAGGTGAGAAGGATTCCCCGGGGCCTTCGAATGAGTGCCAGACCCACTCTGATGGTGGATAACACGGAATATTGCAGGAAATTCGAGCTAATTTTTAATAAATGCTCGTTTGATCTTATGGTGCTCACTGTGGAATTTCTACAAAGAGAGCTAGAATCACAACAATCTGAGATCGGTCGTCTAGAAGCAGAGTTAAAGGCAGCACTTACCATTGAGGAGATTGACAAATTTCTGGCAGGGGTTAATTCCCAGACTGCGGAATTGTGAAAAACACTAGAAGAAAGGAAAAGATCGAAGTTCCTCCGTGATGAGGAAGATTACTCGACAGATCGAGTCTACCGCTGGAAATATGACCCGCAGAACAGGTCAGGAGGTGGAACTTCCGGTCCAAGATGGCGGCGACAACGGAGACCGAGAAGAGAGGGTCTATCACAAAATACCTCGAGCGAATCGACGGGGGACTCAGACGAAACGGCGGCAAACGACTCCGCCGCGGAGGGAAAAAGCACCGACACAGGAACGGGGAAACAGACATGCAGTACCCGTCAAGGCAGCAGTCAAGCACGGCACAAGAAATAGGTAATATCAGTGAGGGATTAACAGAACAACCTGTAAAAGAGCAGAAGGATAGACTGGTGATTAATATTTCGGATGAAATCTTAAACAATGAGGAACTTTGTGTCCTGGACAAGGGACTTTCATTCTGCCCACAAAATAAATGTGACTTTTTTGAACTTGATCAGAATTTATATAAATTGTTTAGAAAGATCAAGCTGAAATCTTTTTTTTGCATTAAAGAGTAATGAGGGGAATGTAATAACATCTGAGAATGTGAATGTATATAGATCAAGTACAAGGGATCAATTAAGTCTTAAGAAATTGCAATTTAAAAACAAAAAAAGATTTAATCCTCAATACTACCATAAAAGCATAGATACATTTATCTCCCAAGTGTATTGTGATATTAACAAATTGAAAAAGAAGTATAGCACCAGGGGATTTAAATTTAAACACAGGGTTTCTAATTTCTCTAGAAAGGAGAGAGATAGTTTGTTGAATATTAAAAATAACAAACTACTAATAATTAAATCTGCCGATAAGGGCAGAGCCACTGTGTTACAGAATAAAGGGGATTATGTATCAGAAATATTACGCCAGTTGTCTGATAAGGATATCTATTTGCCGATTGCATATAATCCTGTGTTTATCATTCTGAAGGAATTAAATAAGTGTATTGATGTTGCTATTCAAAAAGGCATTATTGGGCATGAAGAAAAAGAATTTTTGATGAACAGGCACCCGAGAACACCTGTCTTATATACACTACCAAAAATCCATAAAAATTTGATGAGACCACCAGGTCGTCCTATTGTGGCAGGTGTGGACAGTGTGTTGTCGGGTGTTTCTATTTATCTTGATCGTATCTTGAGGAGGTTTGTGGTAGAGTCCCAATCATTTATCAGGGATACTGGGGATTTCCTAAATAAATTAGAGGATATCTCTGTACCTCTGGATAAATGTATACTTTTCAGTATGGATGTGTCCAGCCTATATACCTCCATCAGTCATGATGGGGGTGTGGGGGCAGTGGATAAAATGATGACAGATTCAAATTTGTTTACTGGAGAGGAGAAACATTTTGTCTTGGAATTATTAGACATTATACTTCGTTACAATTACTTTTTATTTCAGGACCAGTTTTATATTCAAAAGCAAGGTACAGCAATGGGCTCCAATGTCGCCCCTACATATGCCAACATATATATGAGTATATATGAAGAAAAACTTGTTTATAGTAATAAATTGTTTAAACAATATGGCGCCACATGGTGGCGCTATATTGATGATGTGTTTGGCATATGGCTGGGCGACATTGGTAGCCTATTGCAGTTTGTGGATACATTAAATTCATCTACGAGGAATATCAAGTTTACCCTGGTTCACAGTGAGGAAAGTGTGGCCTTTCTAGATACTTTGGTTTTCAAAGATAAGGATAGAATCGGGATAGATTTGTATAAGAAAGAGACTGACAGGAATGATCTTTTATTAGCGAGCAGTGCACATCCTCAATCTTTAAAGAACTCCCTACCAAAAAGCCAGTTGATGCGGGTACGCCGCATTGTGTCAGAAGACGAATTAAGTGAAAAAAGGCTGAGGGAGATGGGAGATCTCTTTTTAGATCGAGGATATGATGAGAAGTTGATCCACTGGGAAATTGATAAGACACTTGAGATGACAAGAGAGAGTCTGTTAAAACTTCAGGAAAAAAATTAAAGAGAGGAATGGGGCAAACTGGTTTTTGTCTCCAAATATAATGAATTAAGTGCACAAATTCATAAGATTATTTGTAGACATTGGTACATTTTAGCAAATTGTAATTCAGACATACCAGAATTCCAGAAGACACCTATGCCTGCATATAGAAGGGGTATGAACTTAAGAGATACTTTGATAAAAGCAGACATTGGGAGTACTAAAAGTGAAAAGCAGAATTATATCACAAGTAAAAATTTGGGTTGTTACCCATGTCTTGGTTGCTCCCATTGTAACAGTATGATTAAGGGACCCACGTTTGTACATCCACAGTCAGGTAAGACATTTTGGATCAAAGATTTTCTAACATGTAATACAGAGTATGCCATCTATCTCCTTAAATGCCCATGTGGTTTGATTTATTTAGGAGAGACGACCCGTAGGGTACGTGATAGAATCACAGAGCATAAATCAAACATCAGGAGAAAGAATTTAAAATCCCCTGTAGCCACTCATTTTCTAGAAGCCCAACATGGGGTGAGCCAACTTAGATTCCAAATTTTGGAACATGTTCCCCCTGGTAGACGAGGGGGGATAGGGAACAACATTTGAAACAAAGAGAGGCATTTTGGATTTTTACTTTGAATTCATTAGTTCCATTTGGTATGAATAAGGATTATGATTTGTCTGTTTTTCTTTAAAATTTGTTTCTTTGTGAATTTGTGATTAACTAATCTCTGTTTTTATCTCTCTTTTTTCTTGTATGATCAGTATTGTATATGAAGTTAGATGTCACCCAGACCTTGAGAATGTGTGGTGATGTTATGAAAAAAGAAAAAAGAAAGAAGAAAAATAGTAATGACTTAGGAAAACTGTAATTGAAATTGGCATATGTTAAGTATGTTTTTTTCCTTTTTTCTTTTAATTGAATATTTTCTAAATAATGTTGATGCCTTCAAAAATTCTGTGTATTTTTCACCTTTTTATGTTTTATATAGGTGAATTTGTAATTAGTTTAGTAATTTTGATGTTTAATATTTAGGATACCCACATATGCAGAAGTAACAAAACAGTATTAGGAGTTTGGAAAGAGTTAAATATATTGTGGGTGTGTCCTAAGGGGTATATAAGGAGGTGGAGGAAGTGATGTATGTATGGCATGATGAAGGACATGTAGTCCGAAACGTTGCTATCTTTTTGTACTCCTGGATATGCAATAAAAATTTGAAGATAACTCTATTGGAGTGCTGCTATTCACTTTTTGTTCTGGAATTCGATTGCTGGGCTGTGCAGTGCCTAGCTATAGCGTGCACCCATCTAATAACAGTGTGAGCTGGACTTTTATGATTGATTCATCCTATGTTTATTTTCGGAAATTCGGAAAATTCTGCAAATTCTGCAAATTCGGAGATTCGGATCAAACCGAATTTCCAAATTAAAATGTTGCCAAAGTTTTCGAATCGAACCGAATCGATTCGTAAATTCGGATGGCCATTGGGATTACACTAGTATTATACAGTATGTTAGGTTAACACCTAATATACAGTATAATACTAGTCTAATCCCACCTAACACTTACCGAATTGCAGAATTTGCAAACCGAATCGAACCGAATCCAGCCGAATTTCTTTGAATCCGAATGAATCCGAAACGAATCCGAAACGAATCGATTCAAAATTTTCTGAATTCAAATCGATCCGAACCGAACTTCGAAAAATTCTGACTCGATCCAAACCGAACCGAACCGAATTTTTTCGCCATGCACATGTCTAATGTTTATACTATTATTTCATGTGATCACCAGGCTTGTGTTTTTTAAAGGGACATTGGGGCCGATTTATCATGGCCCAAATGGGGCCAAATACCACTGTTTCAGTAGTTAATAAGCAGCGGTCTTAAGACCGCTGCTCCTTTACTCGTCCGCTGCCTCTGAGGCTGTGGACATCAATCCGCTCAATCGCATATGATTGGGTTGATTGACACCCCCTGCTAGTGGCCGATTGGCTGTGAATTTGCAGGGGACAGCATTGCACAAGCAGTTCACCAGAACTGCTTGTGCAATGTTAAATGCCGACAGCGTATGCTGTCGGCATTCAGCAATGTCTGGCAGACATGATACGCTACAGCGTATCATGTCTGCCAGACATTGATAAATCGGCCCCATTGTGTTGGAGCCTTGTCTCAACACCTGAAGCAATCTGCAATAATTACCATACATTTAAAAATATTTGTGCTCAAATTATATAAATACAAAAACATGTAAGATCAGCATTTCAGTTACACCGCGCCTGGACATGGCAAACATAATAATTTATATTTACTTGGCTCAGTAAAGGTATTATTGTAACTCTTAGCACAAACATTGTTCCTTCCGAGTATATGTAAATTCTATGTAAATTAAAATCTCCATTAAAGAAATCTGTAAAACATTGCTTTAAGAAATTGTGTGAACTATTTCATTAAATGATGATTTAATCATTTTTATTGCAACCTTGCCAGATTTTTATAATTACATTTGCATCACAGTGACGCTTTGCCATCTGTACATACACAAGTGATGTTCACTGTCATTCTACTGTATATCCTAACATTTTATGAAAAATCCAGATGATGATAAGTATTGAGTACTAATAGCTAGATAGGTTACTGCTTGCTAACTTATAATTACCCTGTCACAGTTTGCACTTGGGTGCACTCAGTGCCATCTGGTTACTTGAGTGTTAGATACCTTCATAGAATCAGCCTACTGAAAATAAAATAAAAACAAGCAAATTCTTGAAAAGTGAAAAGAACTAATGTTGACAAACCTCTCTGGAATGTACAGAAAGATCTGTTATTTTTTTCTATTTCTTTGTACTTTTGAACTAACTAAATAGTTTAGGGGGTTATTGCATTAGGTTGTGTGGTAGTTTAGGAATTAATATAGTGTAGCGGGTTTTTGTGATGAGGGATGTGGCAGTTTAGGGGTTAAGTAGTGTCTGTTTTGTTTAGTTGGGGCTATGGCAGTTTAGGGGTTAAGTAGTGTAAGGGGTTTTTGCAATGGCAATGAGGGTTGTGGTGGTTTAGGCCTTAGGAGTTAATATATTGTAGCAGGTTTTTGCGCTAAAGGTTGTGGCAGTTTAGGGATTAGCAGATTTTTGCGATGCGGGTTGTGGTGGTTTAAGGGTTAATATAGTGAGGCGGGCTTTTGCAATAGGGTTGTGGCGGTTTAGGGGTTAAAATTGTGTAGTGGGTTTTTGGGATAGGTTGTGGCATTTTAGGGGATTCAAATTACGTAGTGTTTTTTTTCGATGGGTTGTGGCAGTTTAGGGGTTAATGGATTAGTGGTTTATTGTGATAGGGGTTGTGGCTATTTAGGAGTTAAATAGCGTAGATAGGGTTTTTTAATTTAATTTAAGCATTTCTTTGTTTTGACAAATTTAGTTAACAAATTAATGTTTTGATTTGTCTGAACCCAAATTTAGTTTAATGTACAGGTCTACTTATGTATAGTGTCTATGTACACTTGTCTGTTTATAGTTGTTTATATAATTTGTCAATGTATAGAGGCCCATTTATCAAGCTCCGTACGGAGCTTGTGGGCCCGTGTTTCTGGCGAGTCTTTAGACTCGCCAGAAACAGCTGCCCACAAGCTCCATAAAGACCGCTGCTCCATAACCATGTCCGCCTGCTCTGAGCAGGCGGACAGGAATCTCTACAATTCAACCCGATCGAGTACGATCGAGTTGATTGACACCCCCTGCTGCCGGCTGCAGGGGGAGGCGTTGGACCAGCAGCTCTTGTGAGCTGCTGGTGCAATGCTGTATACGGAGAGCGTATTGATCTCCACATTCAGCAAGGTCTTGCGGACCTGATCCGCACTGTCGGATCAGGTCCGCAAGACCTTTGATACATAGGCCTCATAGTGTCTATGTACACTTGTCAATGTATAGAGGCCTACTTATCAAGCCGTCAACTTACTTGCATTCACCGGCACCAATACGCTCGCCTAACATCGCCTAACATTGCGGCCGTGGACACCTTAATATGCTCTCCATATTTAAAGAAAAAGCTGTCAAAAAGCCACACACCAAGTAAGGGGCGATGAGCAGCAGACTGTTGTTAACTAAACAGTCATCGTTCTCGCTGCTATTCGGCTTTTTCCCAGCTTTATTTGTATGCTGTCACTAAACACCACCACTATACTAAAATGTTTAACCCCTATCCCGCCGCTCCTGGACCCCGCCGCAACTAAATAAAGTTATTAACCCTTATCCCGCCGCTCCCCGACACCACCGCAACTCTAATAAACTTATTAACCCCTATTCCGCCGCTCCCGGACCCTGCCGCAACTAACTAAATGTATTAACCCATAAATCTCTGGCCTCCCACATCACTAGCACTTACTAAACCTATAAACCCCTGAACCACCAGCCCCCCACATCGCCATAAACTAAATTAAGTTATTAACCCCTAAACCTAACAACCCGCTAACTTTACATTAATATTAACTCATCCCTATCTTATAATAAATTTAAACTTACCTTTAGATTTAAATTAAACTATATTAAACTATTAATTAACCTACCCTAATTGTTATACTAAAATTACATTAAACTATATTAAACTATTAATTAATCTACCCTATTAGACTAAAATTACATTAAATTATATTAAACTATTAATTAACCTACCCTAACTATTATGCTAAAATTACATTAAACTATTTTAAACTAATAATTAATGGTTTAGGGGTTAATAGGTTTAGTAAGTGGCACTGATGTGGGATGCCAGGGGTTTAGGGGTTAATACATTTATTTAGTTGCGGTGGGCTCCGGGAGCGGCGGGATAGGGGTTAATACTTTAATGTAAGTTGCAGCGGTGTCGGGACGGCAGATTAGGGGTTAATAAGTATAATTTAGGGGGGCGGCAGTATAGGGGCAGCAGATTAGGGGTTAATAAGTATAATGTAGGTGGCGGCGGTGTAGGGGCAAAACAATGCACATTAAGCTGACCATATGACAGTTTTAAATACTATTTACAATATATTTATTTTGTATGCAGATATTTTGCAAAGCAGAGCTGCTTAATTGCTAACATGAACGATATATAGATAGATAGATAGATAGATAGATAGATAGATAGATAGATAGATAGATGATAGATAGATGATAAATAGATAGATAGATATGACTATCAGATAATCAGAGATAAAGAGATACTTAAAACTATCATTACCATCACCTTAACTTTGGGGATTTCACAGACCTGGCAATAAATACCCTCACTGCTTTATTGCTTGTTGTTGCTATGCCTGTCAATACTCAGTACAGAGGAACGATTATTTTCTATGATCTTGTATGTCAGCCACTAACATAATTTGTCACATCTGCATGTTTAATCCTAATGAAATGAGTTTAACATAGTAAATCCCTCAGCCATGAAGAGTGGACAGTGCCAAAATGTGATCCATTGCTTCTGTCAAGAGTTTTATGATAGATGGATGTATTTGATTATGTTGTTTATAGACACAAGTGTCCAAGCAGTAAATTCAGTCACTGGTGATAGATGATCAAAATCAATCTCATTATATTTAGCACAATTGTGCAACTGGCACTGAGCTTTCTATTTGCAGTTTCTTAACCATTTTTATTGAATTCAGTGCCCAGACTAGATTATTTCAACATTTTATGACATTTCCTGATTGTATATTCTGAGATATTATTTTAGAATTAATCCGGGTACAGTATAAGTGTAATGTTTTATGAGTAATTTAAAAAAAATATTTGTTTTTCTTTTTCGTGAATAACAAACTATTGGGTGTCTAGTATTTTGTTGTGTGACCTCTCATAATTTGCCTATTGTGTACAATGCTTTCAAAGCTGTACTGTAAAATTGTTGCTTTCCCTGTTGACAATGGTGAAAGAGAAGTCAACAACATTAGAATAATTAAAAGACAAGGGACAAGCAGGGTAGACCAATCTACAAGGCACATATATGTTTGTTAAAGAGACTTGAAAGTCAAAAAGATACCTTCATTATTAAGATAGATCTTTCCACCACATACCAACCATGAGTTGCTAACTATTAACCCCTATGCTGCCAAATACCCACCGCTAGTAACTATTAACCTCTATGCCATCACATACCCCCGCAAGTAACTATTAACCTCTATGCCGCCACACACCCACCACAAATATCTATTAACCCCTATGCAGCCACATACCCACGAAAAGTATCAATCAAATAACCCCTATGCCACCAAATACCCCAAACACAAACTAACCTAATACCTTACCCCCCTCTAAACTAAACCCCTTAAATTACATTTAAAATGTAAGTTAAAAAAAATTAAACCTAAACCGCCACAATCCCAAATAAAAAAAATAAAAAAAATCTGTTAAAATAAATACACTATCCAAAATAAAAAAAACAGCATTATACCTAACACCAAACTACATGCCCATAAAATTAAAAAAACACCCAAAACAAAAAACACTAAACCCTAACACTAAAATAAATTATAATAGCCCTTAAAAGAGCCTTTTGTAGAGCAGTGTCCTAAAGTAATCAGCTCTTTTGCCGCCTCCACTCTGCAATCTTTAGCAGTCTCGGGGACCTCTTCATCCTGGTTCCTGGTGCCGGGGCCCATCTTCGCAGTGGTGGAGGCAAACCTCAGCAGCCACCGCCTCCACTCTGCATCTTCTGTTCTTCTGCTCTCTTCTATGAGCACTCCTCTTCTTGGAGTCCCCAACGTACACTGAAATGCCAGAACTGTAGAACCCCAAGATATAGGGGTACAACTTAATTCCAATTGGCTATTTTTAAAAATTGTTTTTTTTTATTTTAACTTTTGTTTTCTAGGCTAGGTTATTTTTAGTTAGATTTTGTTATTTTGACGGTTGGGGTGTTACTTACAATGTAGATGGGGGTTTTGAAATTTTTTTTTCATTTGCAAAAGAGCTGATCACTTTAATGTTAGGGTTTTGGGTGGGTTTCTCTATTTTATGGGGCATGTCGTTTAGTGTTAGGTATAATGCTGTTTTTTTTATTTTGGATACTGTATATATATATATATATATTTATATATATATATATTTATAGAATTTAGATTTTTTTTTATTTTTTGGTATTTAGTGGGGTTAGTTTAGGGGGGGTTAGGTGTTAGTGTAATTCTAGTTTGAACTGGGAGGAGGCGGTTTGGGCTTTAATCACCTTACCACCTTCCATACCTGTATGGGGGTTGATTAGGGGATTATTGTCATTTAGTATTTATTAGACCTTAATCTTCTAACCACCCCCATACAGGTGTGGGGGTTGATTAGATGATTATTGTTAGTTAGTATATATTAGGCCTTAATCTCCTAACCACCCCCATACAGGTATGGGAGTTCCTTAGGTGATTATTGCTGGTTACAATTTATTAGGTCTTAATGTCCTAACTACCCCTCATACCTGTATGTGGGTTGATTAGGTGATTATTGATGGTTACCATTTATTGGCCTTCATCTCCTAACCATTGATGGTAACCATTTATTAGGCCTTAATCTCCTAACCACCTCTCATACCTATATGGAGGTTGATTAAGTGATTATTGATGGTTACTGTTTATTAGGCCTTATTTTCCTAACCACTTGTTTGTGGGTGCTGCCTTCTGGGAGTAATGGGGGTCCAGATTTTAAGTGTTCCCCATTCCTCTCAAAAAGTAGGACCCCCTAGATATCCCTTGGTGCCTCACCAAATTGCTGACAACATACTAAAAGGGCGACTTGAACCCCTGCACACTACTCGATTGGCACCCCTTTTAAGAAGTGGCAGATCTGGCCTCAATTCTGGTACAGCGTTGACTCCAAGGAGCCTGACTGGGCTGGTGAGGTGTTGCCGGCCCTTGGGTCGTTGGCCGCCGGCGTTTTAGTGCATCTCTGTGACAGAATATTTAAACATTGATTATAATTTTAGTGACATAGCTTAATAGTTATAATGGAGAGGTATTTTATTTAGTATAGTTTATTATAGCAAATAATTTTTTTGACAGTAGGCAGTTAGCTCGGTGTTCCAGGGGAGTTTGGTTTAGAAATTATGTAAGTGTAGGCAGTATTAGGGTGCTTTGCTGGGCAATCAAGGGGTATGTAGGTTAGGCTTGATGAAGGTGTAGGTGGTCAGGGCAATTTAGCTGGGCGGTGCAAGGGGAATGAGTGTTAACTGTAACATATGTGTAGGCTGTCGGTGGGAGGTAGCGAGGTGGAGCAGGGGGAGTGTTGGTTAGGTGTGACATAGTTACAGGAAGTTAGCAGGGTGTGCTAGTGAGAGTAGCCTGCACTTTGCAGTCAACACAAGATTGATATGTTCGAAGCAGTGAAGTGCAGGTTTTGAGGAGGGTAGTGGCCATGTTTGTCTTACCAGCTATCAGCTGTCGAGACTACATCACTTGAGGTAGTTATTGTAGGTGTAATTAAACTTAGGTCCCCACAGCAATATTTGAAGTGTGCCTACACTGAAACTACTTTTAGTTTCACTAAATGCACTGACTGCGCAGTGTAGGCCCACTTCAAACAGGTGCCCCCCCCGGCTCCAGCAAAATGCCACCGGCATTGCTTGAACACACCCCTTTTCTTTGAATATCTTGACAGACCATCGGACTGTGAGGCCAACAAGGCCAACTAAGCAGTTTACCGATGGTCTGTTGATGCTTTGAATATCGGGGCCTAAGCCTTAAAGTGTCACCTTCTGTCACAAACATCTATGCTGGAATGTTCCTACTTTCAACAGGTCATGAATATATTTATTAGTAATCATATAACCACTCAAGTGCCTGTTTTCTAAAATAAATAGGTGTGATTTGGCTAACTGCTGTTCATAGTTTTAATGCTTCCTTACCATTTTTATTTCTTAATAAATGATCCCAAAAACTGTACTCCATACTCAAGGTGAGGTATTACCTTGAGGAACAGAGGTAATTGCCTTTTCTTTTATATAAGCAACTATTTTATTTGCAAGGCATTGGTGACAAGAATTATGTCAACTTCTATTTATTTATTTAATGCAATAATGGTTATTCCATATGAAATCAACAACTTTTATTTATTTATTTTTCTTATCATTTGTTTCAATTAAAGTGGTTTATAAAGAGCTACCAAAATTCAGAATTTGATAAAATTATTTTTAAAATTGGTCCCATATTGATTTTTATTGGCTCTGAATAAAGTAGACAGCTAATTTATTTGCCATACAAACTCCACATGGGAGAGTAACGGGAATAATAATCAAGTTGTTACTACCAGTCTGAATTTTGAAGCCTTTATTTCTAGAAAATAGAGGTTTGTTTAGTCACAGTTACAGAGCCACATAGTTGCAGATACTAAATAAATCACAGAACTTAAATATATCACAAAAACAACCAATGAACTTTCCAACAACACCATGAGGACTTGTATATTTACATCTCCCAATTTTAATGATTTGTGAGCAACAGTACTGGATTCTGACATGCTGGATTCTGTCATGCTGTGCCACTGAGACAGTAACATGATCAGATTTGCAAGATTTCCCTTAGCCCTGCCCACAGGCAACTAGACACCTTTAAATACCACCCAGACAGGCCAACCCACCACCCAGACATGCCCACAATCCTGCCCACTCACTCTCCACTTTACACTGTTTAGTAAAATCTACAAACATAACAATGTTGCTTTATAATTTTTCCTTTATGCCATTCATAAGGAATATTAGAAGATATGGGCCCAATACTGATGAGGAACTACATTCATTACTCTTGTTTAGTGTGAGTATGATATAATAGAACTCTTTTATCCCTGTATGTCAACCATTTGTTTATCCACATACGAATGCAGAGGTGTAACTAGAAACCACAGGGCCCAGGTTCAAGAATCCATTTAGCACAGAAAGAAAATGTGAATCAGATTACGTCTGCAAAAGGAGGTACCCTGTGCCCACAGTCTGTGAGATGGTCTGACCCCCTATTACTGTATATAGTGACACTGTTTAACCCACCAGTACTGTATATAGTGAGTCAGTGACACAGTCTGTAATCTGCTGGTGAGATGGCTGGCCTGACCCTACCCGCCTCAGTACTTTATAAAGTGACCACAGTAGTCTTTGACATGGTCCAGCCCCTCCGTACTGTATATAGTGGTACTGTATAGACTGACACTGTTTACCCCCCGCCCCCCCATGCTTTATTAACAAGGTCTGTTATTTGCTGGTTCCACAAACATACACACACACACACACATACATGCATAAATACACACACAGTCACATACATATACACACACACACACACATATATAAACACCAATGGGTAAAACAGAAACACTAACTCCTGTAGTCAGAGACACTAGCGAAGCATCATGTCACACTCACATGATATCAGTGCAGGCAGTGGCAGGTCAACATTTTTTATTGTAAAAAAAACAAACACTTTTTTTTTTTTAAGCTGGGCCCCCACCCTTGGGGGCCCAGTTGCAATTGGGACCTCTGTACCCCCTGTAGTTTCGCCCCTGTATGAATGTTATCAACTATTTCAAGGGGCAGATTTACCAATGTCTGTCTGACATGATATGCTGTAGCGTATTATGTCCGACAGACATCACTGAATGCCAACAGCATACGCTGTCTGCATTTATTATTACACAAGCAGTTCACCAGAACTGGTTGTGCAATGCCACCCCCGGCAGATTCGCGGCCAATCGGCCGCTAGCAGAGGGTGTCAATTAGCCCGATCGTATATTAGACCGCTGCTTCATAACTGCTGTTTCCGAGAACCTGAAGGCTCATGCGGAAAGAAGGGGAACAAGGCCCTTGTTAAATCTAACCCATGGGGTCAGTTTATTATTGGCCGAATTGGGCCAATTCACCCTGTTTCTGCGTGAGCCTTTAGGCTTGCTGGAAACAGGAGTTAAGAAGCAGAGGTCTATAGACCGCTGCTCCTTAACTCATACGCCACCTCCGAGGCTGCGTACAGCAATCCGCCCAATCCTATACGATCGGGCTGATTGACACCCCCTGCTATCGGCCGATTGGTCGCAAATCTGCAGGGTGTCGGTAATGCACAAGCAGTTCACTAGAACTGTTTGTACAATGCTGAATACGAACAGCGTATGCTGTCCACATTCAGCGATGTCTGGCGGATATTATATGCTACAGTGTATCATGTCTGGCAGACTTTAATAAATTGACCCCCTAGTCTCTTCATTCTGTGCAACAATCTATCACTATCATGTGGCACTAGTCATAGAAATATCCATCAACTGATTCACGTTTAATTATCTTGCTATTTGCTTCCTCAGAAACAAATTTGATTAGTTTGGCATAATATATTTCTCATAAAAAATCAAAATGTAGGTTTTCCAAATTCAAATCTGGAATACAAATTGAATTGCATACTATTTATAAATACTTTTATAAATTAATTTTACTTCAAAATAGTTTTGTTTTTAGTGACTCTTGAAAGGACAAAAATAAATAACTGAGAACAAAGTGAGGAAATGTATTATTAATTTATTAATTTGTATTACTTTTTTTAATAGATAAAAATATACTGACAGTATACAAATGTCAGAAGATGCATGAATGGGAGTTTAAATTCTGAAGAGTAAAATAAATTAATTTTGGAAAGTAATTTCTGGCATCGCAGTGTGTGAGTGAAGTCAGTGAGTGCTTAAAAACAAAAGTTAACAGCAGGAGGTGGCCAGCAGGCAGGAAAATGTCTGAAGTAGTTTAGTTATTGCAGTTATTAAACTGTGCAGGACTTGCATTATGAATTTGCAATATATAATGACAGCTTTATAAAATATTACAAATAAGCAGGTAATAATTCATTGTTTTATCTGACCTTATAAATATTGACTAGAAGATTAATAGACTATTACAGACAATTTATTCATTTCATTGCTTTTATGTTTTTCCCTTAGTATGTTGCAAGTTTCCTTCCAGTCACTTATTATTCATAACAAATGTATGACATGTGGGAATTCCATGTTATTTTAATTACAGTCATATAAATTTATCACCTGTTTAACAGTAATTTGTGTACTGCCAGGCATGATGCCCTGCAGAAATGATAGCTGTGGGGACACAGAATAAAGTAATATCAGTATATCTTTGGTTTTGGAACACAGCAGTTTAATTGCATATGTCACCTATTAAACACTAGACACAATTAAAATAATTCAACAAACATACAGGCCCTTCAGCCTGTGGTGTAATCGCAGACTGAGATAAAAACTCGTACTCTTTATGGGAGGTAAAAATTTAGAGATTCAGGGGTATAAATGACAGAAGCATTTTGTGATTGTGATCACTAGAAAAAACACACTGATAATACCGGCCATTGTTCCTGAAATTGTTATCTGTGCAAGATTGAAGCCCCAGGGCAGGCCAAGGCAGAATAGATAGGGTAGTAGTTAGGTCAGTGGGAGGTGTAGATGGAAGGACATACATAAGGGAGAGTAGGAAGTGGTGGCCCCTTCACTTCCAGACCAGCAGGTATGAAGAAGCTCTCCTGCTGATCCGGCACTAATAAATTGTACCTGGAATGGTGCAGATGCAAGAGGTCTTAGCTGTGATGGCAGCCTTGGTGAAGGAGAAGGGTCCTGGCGGCTGCTTGACCTTTTGCAAGGTGTAGGGGCTCTGCCCACGAGGGAACCAGTTATGGAGGAGGAGAGGCATCCTGCTATTCCCACGAGGTGAATAAAAGCCCCAGAGAGGCTCATCCCTGATGCACCGGTATGATGATCATGTGAGGGCCTGAGCAGTGGGCAGAAGAAGTCCGGGGGCCGGGGAAGGAGACCGTCTGGAGCGCAAAGACAGGAACAGGAGTGTTTGGAGCGGGAGACCCACTTTGAGCCAGTGGAGGATCTCGGGCAGACGGCAGCGGCGAACCCGATGATGTCATTGCCGCGGGCGGATGGCAGTGAGGCAGATGCACCTGGATTGGTGTCAGGAGCCGGAGGAGAACTGTGCAGCCTTACAGTGAGCCCTGTTTGCCTGTCTGGTGGTGGGGGTGGGTTGTGTAGCGTGGGGATTGGCACTTCATCCAGCCTTAACTCCTGTGTAAAACAGGAATCTCTGACTGTGGGGTATCAGGGAGAGGTGGCCCCTTCATAGTCCTCCTTTTGTGGGGCTAATGTGGGATTTGGGTACAATTGAACAGGTTGGGATCATTGGCTGTGGGTAATGATGGAGATTGTGGGACCCAGGAGTCTTTGGGACGGTTAATTCTGGGCTATGGGGTTTGCCTGTAACCACTACCCCCACATTTCTCTTCCCCTCTCCTTTCATCTCTTCTCTTCCTCTCCCTTCCTTTTTTTCCTCCTCCCTCTCCTTTCTCCACCATCCTCTTCTTTTTATTATTATTTTCTCCCTCTTATTCCCCGTCCTTCCCTTTTTTGCTTATTCTTTCTTCCTTTCTTTTTTTCTCCCTCCCACTTCCTCCTTCCTCTTTCCCTTTCCTCTTTCCCTTGCTCTCTCATTCCCCCTTCATCTCCGTCCCTCTTCCCCCTCTTTTCCCCTCCCCTCTTCCCCCCTCTTTTCCACCTTTCCTCTTTTCCCCCTCCCTCCCTTTTCGTTCGTCCCTTTTTCCCTTCCCCCTCTCTCCTTTTCTCTCCTTCCTCTCCTCTCCTTTCCCCTCCCACTCCTCCTTTTCATTCCTCCTCCCCGCCAGGCCTCGTTAATAGGGGAAAGGGTCAGTGTTGTGCTGAACTTCAAAAAAGAAAAAAAATATATAAGTAAATAAATTAATAAATATATAATAATTTTAATTTAACATAATTTGGCAGAGAGGAGTATAAAATTAATACATTCTGTTTGCGGGATATATGGATTTTATACTTGGCTTAGATTCCCGTCAGGGGTCATGGGGTTTGTCCTGGGGCTTGGGGTCATCTCTTAGGTCCCTGTGTGGGGGGAGGGGCCCTGGAGGTGGGGTTAGCTGGGGGGGTTCCCAAGTAGGTAGCGGGGGTTTGGCTCTCAGGATTTTCACAGTGGCTGGTTGTGAGGTGTTTATGATGGCATTTTTCCTTTTGATAGTAGAACAAATGGCTGCTGCGGGAGCATGACGCAGATTCATTATCCTGGAGGGCGTCTTCAGCAATTTTGATGATGAGGAGGTGGGGGAAGGCACATCTACCGGACCTGTTCCGGCTGGCCAGGTGGATGAGCTTGATGCTTTGGCGCAGCATAGGGGCCTCGGTCAATGGGCATGGCTTCCAGGACTATAGTGGGCCAGGTCACGCTCGCCGCTTCCCAGGAGACGGGAGGTTGGAGCATGTGTATCACCTTCCTGGGCTTGCTTGGATAGGTCGCCTCGTGGCAGGAGCAGGGAACGGAGGTGGCAGGCAGACAATAGGAGGTGTTCGCCTTCATTTAGGAGGAGATCCAGGGAGAGTGTGGATCGCAGGTTGGTGGCCAGACCGGCTGAGACTATTTCAGGAGATAGTGCTCGTCACACAGCGGTACCAGTGGCAGCACCTGACAGAACAGGTGAGGTTCTTGTTGGGGGGGTGCCTGTGGTGACGGGTGGGGGACTGGGGAGCCAGAGTGTGCTGTTGCAAGACTTGAAAGAGTTGATTGCCAGTTTTGAGAGGTTTTCAGATCTTGCTGGGACAGGGTTGTAGGGTACAGAGGGTGTCTAGGGACAGAAAGTCAGTGACTGTGTCACAGCCAGTGGTTAGTCAGGATGGGGTGAGTACAGCATCATAGGAGGGTCAGGCATGATAGTAGGTTTGGTGGGTGTTCCTGCAGTGGTGTCAGTACACCAACTACATCGGTCAGTGCAGGAGGTTTAAGGTGACTCCCTTGCCTATGCTCCATTGGCCTGCTGGGTTTACACCTGGAAGCGTAGGTAAAGGATAAAATATGGAAAAGGGAATTTCTTGAAATCCTTTCCTTATTGCCGGTGGACCAGTTTGTAGAGATCAATGAGGATTCCAAGGGTGAGTCAGGGAAAAAAGAGGAGGAGAGAAAAAAATCAGTATCAGAAATTGCCGAAGACTCTTAGTAATTGGTCTCGAGCCTTTTGCATATTAGCTAATGTTATTACAGAGAAATATTCAGAACAGAGATCTTTCTTATTTTGTTATTATGATGAGATATCCTCAGCGTACTGAACTTACGGGGGGCTAGCGTGATGGTGCTACTATGAATAGTTCTGGCAGTGCTTGGAATTGCGCCCTGATATGCGATGGGATGACAGAGATATGGGCATATGGCTCAAGATCATGTCTTCTTTGCGGTCAGGGCATACCTTTCGAGTTGGGAATGTCACCACCAGTGGTGGCTTTGGTGCCAGCACCGCTGTATCTGCCCGAAAAGGGTTGTGCTTTCAATTTAATGAGAGTCAATGCCATTTTGGTGTCTCCTGTAAATATAAGCATGAATGCTCCGGTTTCGGGGGACTGCATTCATATGCAAAATGCTTCAAAAGGGGACGGTCAGGGGGCAGAATGGGAAAGGTGGCTGTATCGGGCCAAGACATCAGTGAAAGTAGAAAAGATGGTCCCTTGGCTAAGACAATACGTTAAGGTGAGGAGAAAAGCGGACGATGCAGAATTGTTGCTTATGCGGTTTAGTTCGGGTTTTCATTTGTTGTGTGCAAAGGGACAAAGATATTGGGGAATTTGAAGTCTGCTCGGGTACATCCGGGGGTGGTACATGAAAAATTGTAAAAGGAAGTGGCGTTAGGCCGCATGGTGGGTCTTTTTTAAGGCATTGCCTATTGCTAACTTAAGGGTCTCCCTTTTGGGTGTGGTCCCAAAAAAGGCTCCGGGGTCAATTCCGGATGATTCACCATCTGTCATATCCAAAGGGAGCTTCAGTAAATGATGGTATTGACTCGGAATTGTCTGCAGTTATTTACACCCCATTTGATAAAGCGGTGCGTTTGGTGCGATCTGCTGGGTCAGGGGCACTCATAGCTAAGGTGGATGTGGAGGCTGCCTTTCAGCTGCTACCAGTTCATCCAACATGTCACCACTTACTGGGTTGTTTCTTTGAAGGGGTGTTCTTCAAGGACCTCTGCATCCCGATGGGATGCTCGATATCGTGCTCCTACTTCTAAAAGTTTAGTTGCTTCTTGGAGTGGGTGGTAAAATGGTATCTGGTCAGAAATCGTTAGTCCATTACTTGGATGATTTTTTGTTTGTTGGTCCTCCTCAGTCTAATGTGTGCGCAACCTTAGTTAACTCATTCATGCAGGTCGCTTGGGTTTTTGGGATACCCATTGCTAAGGATAAGTCTGAAGGTTCCGTGTCGGTTTTGAGTTTATTCTATATACAGAAAGACTCTGTCGCTATGGAGTGTAGTTTGCTGGTTAAGAAAGTGAAAGTTCTGTTGGTGGCTTTAAAGTCAGTGGAGCGACAGCAGAAACTGACGTTGCGTGAGATGCAGTCAATTTTGGGGAAACTCAAATTTGCTTGCTGGATTATTCCTGTGGGGAGCATTTTTTGCTGGAGGTTGTCTTTGGCAACAGCTGGAGTTACAGAGCCCTTTCACCACATTCGGGTGACTGTTTGCATAATGTGTTTACATTGAAGGACAAGCCATTTTCTTTGAGAATTATGCCAGATAAAGACATTGCAAGACATGTAAGATATTCTGGTGCTAAAATGGCACCAGCAGCCTAATACCATCAAGGAGTTAATTACCTGCATTATTTTCACAAGACCCATTTACCGACTGTATCACAATCTTGTAGCCACTACTGTACATAAACTGCTCATTGCAACCTTTTTATTTTAATTAAAATTTCTTTTAAGGATGTTACTAAAATTTGCTGCCTTTGAAAATATTAGTAGATGAAGGGTAATATACTTTTCTAAGCCCCTCCATTAAAGTATTTTTATTTCTTTGATGTTTCTTCAAGATTTACAAAACATTTTGAATACTGTTCCTAAAGGTGGTGGAAGTTCATAAAACCGTGGTTGGGTTAATTTATTTCGAGTATTTTCTTCATCATTATAAGGTTTCAGCTTAGATACAATGATTATTCTATCTAACTTGTGCTTATTACTGCCTCTTTGTACAGAATCTCCCATAGCATTTTTATTATTGTTATTTTTCAAAGGCTTTCTTCTTTTGAACAACCATTGTACCAATTACTTTTGTTCGCATGAGCTGACCTTTGGATATCATCATAACAAAACTTCATAACATTCAATGTATGGCAAGGACCTGCCATTTTGAATAGAAGTGAAATGTTAGACTTTTTTTTTCCTCTGATCTTTTTACCATATGATAAACATATTGCTTTTAAGTTACTTATTTTACATAATTTCTCTCCAAATCCATTTTCTTTTGAAGAAGGGCTCCACAGCACTTTGATTTAAAATTAAAAAATATAGCAATATTAGTGTCACTTTAAAAAACTGACACTCTTAAATAGAAATTGAATGTAAAATGCTAGAAATGGAGAATATCTAAAATGAAAATGATTAGTAGTCAGCGCCAGGAGAGCAAAGCACACAAACTCACTATAAAAAACGGCCACCTAGCAGGGTCGTACAGATGAATAAATAAATAAATAGTGGTGACATAGGAGCGCCACCCAAAGGGGGCTTAAGTGTGCTGGTGGAAAAGCTGGGCCCAAAGAGATTATCAATATGGGTGTGTAATGACCAAAAAACAACACATAGTACTGTATTACTAAAGAGAGTAGAAATAATACTGTATTAATAACACATAATACTGTATTAATAACACATAATACTGTATTAATAACACATAATACTGTATTAATAACACATAATACTGTATTAATAAGGAGCGTAGAAATAGGGTGAAAAATACAGACAATAAAGATTATATAAAAACATATGTTATATATAAAACAGTTTTATTCCAAGGAATTTATGGAACAAGATTGCTAGAACTATGTAGGAATCTAGCAGAGTTAGTCACAATCTAAAGTAAAATATTTAAAAAGCAACAGTGAAAAACATATGTTAAACATATGACAAAATAAGGATATATTAAAAAAAAACAGTAAGAAAAATGAATGATATTAATGAATCTTAGCTCAGATAAAGGGACGTCCCATATATAAAGCAACAAGCTAGTCCCAAAGTCTATACAGTCACAAAGAGAAAAAAATCCAGTCGAGGTCCAGTGTGGAAGGATCCAGAGAAGAGAGAGGAAAGTACTATTATCCAGGGGAGGAAAATCTTTTATCCAAATCTTCTGGTTCAGTGTCAGAACATCTAAAAGGTACCTGTGAAAGAAAAAACAAACAGATGCACAAAAACAGAAAAAAGCTAGCTAAACTAAAAGGAAAAGTGCTCACCATATACAAATGGGAACTTGGGCTGGCATGTCACAGGAGGGCAACGCGTTTCGGCCGACTGAGAGGCCTTTATCAAGACTGATAGTCTTGATAAAGGCCTCTCAGTCAGTCAAAACGGTCTTGATAAAGGCCTCTCAGTCAGCTGAAACGCATTGACCTCCTGTGACATACCAACCTGAGTTCCTATTTGTATATGATGAGCACTTTTTTTTTAGTTTAGCTAGCTTTTTTCTATTTTTGTGCATCTTTGTTTTTTCTTTCACAGGTACTTTTTAGATGTTCTTACTCTGAACCAGAAGATTTGGATAAAAGATTTTCCTCCCCTGGATAATAGTACTTTCCTTTTTGTTCTCTGGATCCTTCCACACTGGAACTCCACTGGATTTTTCACTCTTTGTGACTGTATAGACTTTGGGACTAGCTTGTTGCTTTATATATGGGACGTCCCTTTATCTGAGCTCAGATTCATTAATATCATTAATTTTTCTTACTGTTTTTTTTTTTATATATCCTTATTTTGTCATATGTTTGACATATGTTTTTCACTGTTGCTTTTTAAATATTTTACTTTAGATTGTGACTAACTCTGCTAGATTGCTACATAGTTTTAGCAATCTTGTTCCATATATTCCTTGGAATAAAACCGTTTTATATATAACATATGTTTTTATATAATCTTTATTGTCTGTATTTTTCATCCTATTTCTACGCTCCTTATTAATACAGTATTATGTGTTATTAATACAGTATTATTTCTACGCTCTTTAGTAATACAGTACTATGTGTTGTGTTTTGGTCATTACACACCCATATTGATAATCTCTTTGGGCCCAGCTTTTCCACCAGCACACTTAAGCCCCCTTTGGGTGGCGCTCCTATGTCCCCACTATTTATTTATAAAATGCTAGAAATGCCATCTGTATCAGGTTGATTAGCATTAGTTTTCCCCCTTCGCACAACTACTCTTTCACCCAACACAAAAATACATTTAGGAATTGTTTCTTGCAAACTTCACACTGCTAACAAGATGCATTGTATTATATTGATAATGCCCATAATTGTCCATATAGTTTTATAGTGTGGTAAAATAATTATTTAACTGAATTAGGAAATGCATTGTAAAAATAAGCTTTAACACTGTAAACAGAGAAAAATGTGTTCTTTTCAAAACTAGCTCGCTTTAATTATTTCAGATATATCTATATTATATTATATCAATACACATAGGGCTCTTTTTTGTGGGGTTATTTACTGGTCGTGAGTACCACCACCTCTGCTGTCTCATAACATGTAATATTTGTAATTTCAAGTAAACACTCTACTTTTCACAAAATAAATAACGTTGTCCCTTTGCTTTTCTCAAAGTTACTGAACACAATATATCAGTGGTGTGGAATGGCACTGTATACATATATATATATATATATATATATATATATATATATATATATATATATATATAAAAGAGTCCAGACAATGTGCACTCCAGATAATGTACAAACAACTGCCTTGGGTGCTGATCTACGTATATATATATATATATATATATATATATATATATATATATATACAACAAACACACACACTATATGGCCAATAGTTTGTGGACACCCATACTAATTATTAGGTTCAGTTGTTTCCGCCACACCCATTGCTAACAAGTGCATACAATCATGAAATCTCTATGTTAAAGGCTTTTACCAGCTTTTTTTTCTAACACCCACAATCTCATATCTTTGAGCACTTAACCCAATTAGTGCAAAAATCTAAATTCTAGCAGAGTTATCGCTCTAGTCGAGGAGCAAACTACCAGTCCACTTGTGATCGAGCCCAATATGTGATAGAAATACTCAACTTCATTTTCAAGTGGAGTATCCAAGTACTATAAAGCCATGCAAATTGTATTACCAAAATTAAAGTTTTATATGCGCTTAAAATATTTTTATGCAGCTAATTTTCAGTGCAATGTTGATCTATACTAGGCACATATAAAATTACTTTAACAATTTTCTGTGTGAATAGCTGTCTGTTTTGACCAAATAGTATCTGATAAATAGATAGATAGATAGATAGATAGATAGACAGACAGATAGATAGACAAATAGAGGATAGATAGATATATAGACAGATTATAGATAGATAGATGATATATAGATAGATAGATAGATAGATAGATAGATAGATAGATAAAGATATATAAATAGATAGATTATAGCTAGATAGATAATGATATATAAATAGACAGATTATAGCTAGATAGATATATAGCTAGATAGATATATAGCTAGATAGATAGATAGACCACAGACAGATAGATAGATAGATAGATAGACCACAGACAGATAGATAGATAGATAGATAGATAGATAGACCACAGACAGACAGGCAGATAGATAGATAGATAGATAGATAAAGATATATAAATAGATAGATTATAGCTAGATAGATATATAGATAGATATATAGATAGATAGATAGATAGATAGATAGATAGACCACAGACAGATAGATAGATAGATAGATAGATAGATAGACCACAGACAGACAGATAGATAGATAGATAGATAGATAGATAGATAGATAGATAGATAGACCACAGACAGGCAGATAGATAGATAGATAGATAGATAATCCTGTATCTTCTGTGAAATGACATTCAGTTTTCACGAATGAGATTGGTCCTAGTTTTGCGGTTTGTAAGTTCCAGGTCTTGATGTTTGCAATTCTATTGTATTCCAGAATAATACAAAAACAAAATCAATGTTAGTGCTAATGTCATGTGCCTTTGTAAACTTGCTATATAAATGAACTAGCAACATCAAAATGAAAAGTGTACTACTGTACCTTTTTTATTATGCATGGCAGAAAGTGACACATGAACAAGACAATAATGTGAGACACTATTTATCAGTTCTTTGATGTTGTTATATCCTTTAATCCTGGACTCTTATTTAGCCCCGAAGCCTTAATTTTTTATTTTTTTTTTAAAAGAAACTCTTTTATTAATAAAATTATACTGGACTATGCAATATGATTACATTTTTATTATAATAACTAAACTTCAATTAGTGTTTTAGTGAGTTGGAATATCATTCATTCCATTGAAAATGACTGCTATTATTATTCAATATCAACACAGAATGTTTGATGTCAATTTGTTTGATCAATTTACTATGCTTACTATTTTTCAAAGTTTAAAATACAAAAATAGAAGATAGACATGTTCCCCTTGAAACAGTATATTAATTACTTTTTATATATTTAATATCTATTTGTATCTTTGTTGGCCAAAGTAATCAACTTTTTCATAACAGCATAACATTTAAAACAGTTAACTATAAGTGTACTGTGCAGTTGGTTCCCCTTAAAGGGATACTAAACCCATATTTTTTTATTTCATGATTCACATAGAGCATGCAATTTTAAGCAACTTTCTAATTTACTCCTATTATACATTTTTCTTTGTTTTCATGCTATCTTTATTTTAAAAAACAGCTGAGGAGTAGCAAACCAATCAGCAAGTGCGACCCAGGTGCTGAACCAAAAATGGGCCAGTTCCTAACCTTATATTCCTGGGGGGTTTTTTTTCAAATAAAGAGAGCAAGAGAACGAAGAAAATTTGATAAACAGTATATTAGAAAGTTGTTTAAAAGTACATGCTCTATCTGAATCATGAAATAAATAATTTGGGTTTAGTATCCCTTTAATGTGTTTCCAATAACTTTTATTTTAGCATTAGAGTATAAAATGTATGAGATATCACATATTTATGTTTATATCTTATCCCTCTCTATACATACAAATGCTTCCTTATCTCGGTCTTTATACCAAAGCCTAATACTGAGAAAGAACAATTGAAAATAATATTTTATTACTAATCTTTCCTACCCCCATGGGGAGTGTAATTTCTTCTGCTGAATATGTTTACAAAGCTTTTCTATAGTGAAATGTTCAATATAGGTGGGGATACCACATGCTAAAACAGCTGTTTCAAATTTCAAAATAAAGGTTAATGGGGATATCTGTAAACAATTGAAGCTAGTAGAATAGATAACTGAGAATAAATTAAAAGGGAGACATGTTTACTGTATACTGTCTCTGGAAGAAAAACAAAGATTAGGTCAACAAATCATTGAAACTTCGTCAAATGTAGGTGCAATGATTTCACAGTTGTTTTACTGATCAGCAAATATACGCCTAGATTACGAGTCTTGCGTTAGGGTTAAAAAGCAGCGTTGAGAGGTCCCAACGCTGCTTTTTAACGCCCGCTGGTATTACGAGTCTGGCAGGTACAGGTGTACCGCTCACTTTTTTTCCGCGACTCGAGCATACCGCAAATCCACTTACGTCAATTGCGTATCCTATCATTTTAATGGGATTTGCCTAACACCGGTATTACGAGTCTTGGAAAAAGTGAGTGATACACCCTCTCCTGTCAAGACTCCTACCGCATTTAAAAGTCAGTACTTAAGAGTTTTATGGGCTACGCCGTAACATAAAACTCTTAACTAAAGTGCTAAAAAGTACACTAACACCCATAAACTACCTATTAACCCCTTAACCGAGCCCCCCCCCCCACATCGCAAACACTTAAATACATTTTTTAACCCCTAATCTGCCGACCGGACATCGCCGCCACTTCAATAAATATATTAACCCCTAAACCACCGCACTCCCGCCTCGCAAACATTAGTTACATTTTATTAACCCCTAATCTGCCGTCCCTAACATCACCGACAGCTACCTACATTTATTAACCCCTAATCTGCCGCCCCCAACGTCGCTGCCACTATACTAAAGTTATTAACCCCTAAGTCTAACCCTAACCCTAACACCCCCTAACTTAAATATAATTTAAATAAATCGAAATAAAATTACTACAATTAAATAAATTATTCCTATTTAAAACTAAATACTTACCTATAAAATAAATCCTAAAATAGCAACAATATAACTAATAGTTACATTGTATCTATCTTAGGGTTTATTTTTATTTTACAGGCAACTTTGTATTTATTTTAACTAGGTACAATAGTTATTAAATAGTTATTAACTATTTAATAACTTCCTAGTTAAAATAAATACAAATATACCTGTAAAATAAATCCTAACCTAAGTTACAATTACACCTAACACTACACTATAATTAAATTAATTACCTAAACTAACTACAATTGATTACAATTAAATTAAATAAACAAAAGTATGAAAAAAACCCACTAAATTACAGAAAATAATAAAATAATTACAATTTTTTTAAACCTTTTTATACCTAATCTAATCCCCCTAATAAAATAAAAAAGCCTCCCAAAATAAAAAAATCCCTACCCTATACTAAATTACAAATAGACCTTAAAAGGGCCTTTTGCGGGGCATTGCCCCAAAGTAATCAGCTCTTTTACCTGTAAAAAAAAGAAAATATCCCCCCCAAAACATTACAACCCACCACCCACCCAACCCTACTCTAAAACCCACCCAATCCCCCCTTAATAAAACCTAACACTAACCCCTTGAAGATCACCCTACCTTGAGACGTCTTCACCCAACCGGGCAGAAGTGGTCCTCCAGATGGGCAGAAGTCTTCATCCATCCAGAGTGAAGCTGGTCCATCTTCAAACTATCCAACGCGGAGCATCCTCTTCCATCCGACGACTAACACTAAATGATGGTACCTTTAAGTGACGTCATCCAAGATGGCGTTCCTTCAATTCCAATTGGCTGATAGAATTCTATGAGGAATTAAGGTAGAAAAAATCCTATTGGTTGATGCAATCCTATTAGCTGATCCAATCAGCCAATAGGATTGAGCTGGCATTCTATTGGCTGATTGGAACAGTCAATAGAATGCAAGCTCAATCCTATTGGCTGATTGGATCAGTCAATAGGATTTTTTCTACCTCAATTCCGATTGGCTGATAGAATTCTATCAGCCAATCGGAATTGAAGGGACGCCATCTTGGATGACGTCACTTAAAGGTACCATCATTTAGTGTTAGTCGTCGGATGGAAGAGGATGCTCCGCGTCGGATGGCTTGAAGATGGACCCGCTCCGCTCTGGATGGATGGATGAAGATGGAAGATGCCGCCTAGATGAAGACTTCTGCCCGTCTGGAGGACCTCTTCTGCCCAGATAGGATGAAGACTTCGGACCGTCTGGAGGACCACTTCTGCCCGGTTGGGGTGTTTAGACTCGGGGTTCATGTTAGGGTGTTAGGTGTAGACGTAAAAAGTATTTTCCCATAGGAATCAATGGGGCTGCGTTAGAAGCTGAATGCTGCTTTTTTGCAGGTGTTAGACTTTTTTTCAGCAGATTCTCCCCCATTGATTCCTATGGGGAAATCGTGCACGAGCACGTTTAGCCAGCTCACCGCTAGCGTAAGCAGCGTTGGTATTGAGGTGAGATGTGGAGCTAAATTTTGCTCTCCGCTCACTTTTTTGCGGCTAACGCCGGGGTTTGTAAAAACCCATAATAACAGTGTTGTCTTAAGTGAGCGGTGAGAAAAAAATGCTCGTTAGCACCGCACACCATTACCGACAAAAACTCGTAATATAGCCGATAGTTAGGGCATTGCATCATATATGCAGACTTAACAACCTTCCTATACCCTGAGGGACTGTAACAGGTTGGGAAGCCAGGGCAAATGTCTCAGTGGCCTGCTTAACCACACCCAGAAATAGCCTCGGCCCTGCCCCATTAGTCACCCATTAACCTGTCACTCCTGCTGTGAGTCTGTCCACAAAGCAATTGTGGACCAAAAAAAACTTACTTCAATTTCCCTGACATTAATTTCTTAAGTCTTCCTTCCCTCCCACACATTGGGTTACATCAATTACCCTGCATGTCAAGGGTACTAATGTTAATATAAATACAGAATATAATAGAAAAAACAATGAGGTATGAATATTTTGGGACTGTTAGTCAATCTGTTAAGATTACTACTTACGGTGGAAATTATGTTATTAGAATTTATTCAGTGATATATCATGACTGCTTATTTAGTACAAGTATGTACATGTACGTTTGTAATTACTCAACTATAATACATTTGTCATTTTTTTATTTTCTTTTTGCCTTGTATACCACAATAAAATGATATATATAAAAAAAATCTTAAGTTTAAGTCTAATAGGCAAAAACTTTTTAAAACATGAAAACCACACACACATTCATTGAAATCCTTTAAATCTTTGAAAATGTTGTTGATTCAAATATTTTATACAAAGGAGTATAAAATATAATATAAATCAGGTATCATAAATCCATGAAGAAAACTATGTAAAAATCATGGGTGTCTGAAATAGATGCAAATTAAATTGTCTGTTAAATATTTTTAAATATATTTACATGCATATTGCAATTAAGTCAATCACAGGGGAAAGTGATACTTAACACTTTCAGGTTACAATTGCTAAGATGCTATTTTTTTTTCTAGAAAACATACACAGTTATGGAACATTAAATGGAAACTGGGACAAAGTTATGCTTAAAGGGACAGTTTACTCAAAAATGTTCTCCCCTTTAATTTGTTCCAAATGATCCACTTTACCTGCTGGAGTGTATTATATTGTTTATAAGTATTTCCATTGCCCTTATATTGGCATTTGAAATAGTTTATTTAGCCTGTGGTCCTTAAAGTTTTTGGCCCCTGAGGCCAAGCTATGTTAACACAGCCAGTAGAAGAAATTACACTCCCAGTGGGTTATAGAAGAGATAAGTAAATACAATGTTAATTTTCCATCGTTCTCTCCAAGTATTGGTGATTGGTTTATGTACAGATATTATATAAAGAAGCATGTATATGTACACAATGTGATAAAAATAATGAGATCTGATTATACCCACAAGCTCAACGCATTTTATTAGGTTGAGGCTTCAAAACACAAAATCGCTTAATTCATATACACAAATAAGCCTTAAAAAAGCAAATCTCATACATTTTATACTCTGCAGCTGTTAAAAAAAGTAATTGGAAACACATTAAGGGGAAAACTATTTTATAGTATACTGTGCCTTTAACTCCTGACAGTTTTGTGCAATGCAAGTAAAAAATAGAAGCCGATAAAATGATGCACCAGTAAAAATACTTTGTGGCTCAAACTTTGCACCGGCAACCGAAAAAAATGAAAGTTGCATTATTAAGCTGCAGTTCTCTTTTTTTCCTCTCTTTTTTTTTAAACAAAAGTTTTATTTATTTTTTGCTTTGTACAAAAGTTTTAATTATCACTGATTGTATTGACACATCAATGTATCAAGATCCTCAAAGTTTCTGCCTCTTGTATATTTTGTCCCTGACACACCAAGATAACAGTTGAGCAGTGAGAAAGAAGATATATAAGTGGCAAGGTACAGTTCATTAAGAACTGGAGAAGTCTGGCTTCTCTGTTCAGTTGGTGATAAGTTTGTTATTCGGAAATCAGCAGAACATTATACTATAATGATGTGACAGAGGGAAGTGAGTAATTGCTTACAGATTATGTTTAACATACAGAAGTCTCTAACACGTTGGCTATATAGAGATTATTAGTCCCTAAAGTGCTTTAGAGACTGGATGCATTTGATAAACAAGGCGCTTGTAAAACATACGCAGATCAGAGGCTGGAATAAGAGCACTTGCCAAATGACTACATTTATTAAAGCCTTATGCATCTGCAGGGCCAAGATGCAAAACATGTTTGACAAAAAAAGGTAAATGTTGGAAAGAAGCCCTGGTCTTTTCCCCCCAAAGATTTCATTATTTTTTGCTTCCGAAATGTTAACACAATCAAACAGATAAATAAAAATGCAAGACACATGTGTATCGTTTAATTGCTTTAAGGGTTCTCAGAGATATTAACAAAGATAAAAGATACAAAAGGAAAGTATGACAGCTGATTGAGGGCTAGATTATGAGTGGAGCGCTATTTATCGCTTCCAAATTTACTGTGCTCAATTTTGGCTTTTTGTAAGGATTGGGTACCACCTGTATTATCAGTTGAAAGTAAAAAGTTTTCTCTTGTACACTAACCTGACGCGTGGTCTGGTGATGCTTTCTGAAATCCTGGGATCATTTTCACAGTGGAATCGCAGTGAAGGAACTTAGACAAAAAGACGTTACAGAAGCTACAGGAAAAGGGAGACTGGTCTTGCAAAAAAGGAATACAGGAAGCAGATTAAACAAGGATTTGCAACATTATCTGAATCAAAGATTTCAGAAAGCATCACCAGACCACGAGTTACAACAAATTATACGAGATAATCTTTACCACCATGCAGTGCCTTTACGCTGTGTTGAAGAAGCATAAATGCCCTACTGAGAGCTAGCTCAACGCATTAGGTACATCTGCCGATGAGAAAGTGCATACCAAGACTGTATACTCCAAGAGGTGACGGGCATATCCACACACGCATCCTGTGAGATAATCATTGGAAGTAAGAAAAGGGAAAAAAGATCTCTACATACTCCAAGAGGTGGTTGAAAGTCTAGAAGCATACCTGGGCATTCCGGACCAACCAATCACAAGGAACTGAATATCCCTTCCAGTGCGGCAACTTACCTCATATGATTGAGGTAAATTCTGGTAAGGGAAATCACTGCATTTAAAGATCACTATATGGATCTTCTTTGATATTTCATATATATTTAAGAAACTTTGATCACTAACATTCAGACTCTATTGATATTGTACTAACAATACATATCAACCTCACACTACTCTGTTTATATAAGGATTTGTGAGCGCTGTTATTCCCTTGTATAATCATATATATATATTTATATATATATAGGAATAGCTATTTAAAAATACTTAGAACATATTCCCCTATGTGAAGAACATTGGGATGGGAACTATTTACAGAACATACACAGTTAAACACACTCAGCCAGATTACGAGTTTTGAGCGCTATAGGGAAATTAACGACCGCAGCATTTTCAGCGGCATTTCACTCCCTATAGCGCTGGCATTACGAGTTTAAAAAAAGCGGGCGATATGGCAGCGCTGAGCTCCATACTGCACACAAATACCAGTGCTGCTTTGAGCTGCTGTTACGTGCTCGTTAATGATTTCCCCATAGACAACAATGGGGAGAGCCAGCTAAAAAAAAGCCTAACACCTGCAATCACGGAGCGTAAAGCTCCGTAACGCTGCCCCATTGATGTCAATGGGGAAAACATTTTTTATGTTTAAAACTAACATCCTAACATAAACCCCAAGTCTAAACACCCCTAATCTGTAGCCCCCAACATCGCCGACACCTATATACACTTATTAACCCCTAATCTGCTGTCCCCAATGTCGCCGCCACCTACATAAATTTATTAAACCCTAATGTGCCGCCCCCAACGTCGCCTCCACCTACCTACACTTATTAACCCCTAATCTGCCGCCCCCAACATCGCCGCAACCTATATTACTGTTATTAACCCCTAATCTGCTGCCCCCAAAATCGACGCCACCTAACTACACTTATTAATCCCTAATCTGCTATCACCAATGTCGCCGCCACTATACTAAAGTTATTAACCCCTAAACCTAACCCTAAGTCTAACCTTAACCCTAACACCCACTAACTTCAACATAATTAAAATAATTTAAAGTAAAAATTACAATTAATACCTAAATAATTCCTGTAAAATAAAACCTAAGCTAGCTACAATATAACTAATAGTTATATTGTAGCTAGCTTATGTTTTATTTTTATTTCACAGGTAAGTTTGTATTTATTTTAACTAGATAAATTAGTTATTAAATAGTTATTAACTATTTACTAACTAAGTAGTTAAAATAAATACAAATTGGGGGCGGAGCCAGCATCTGAAGAAACTAGACGTGTGTGTGAGGAGCTCCTGAATTTTTTATGATATAAATGGTGTTTAAGTACATTTAAAATAAATCTTTATTAAAGAAAAGCTATACACATGTAGCTCAGTTCTGTTTGGAGTAAGTTTATGGAGAGATGACATAACTGGACTTCATGAACCGTTGGTGAGATAATCTACATCGCATAGTGGCCATCTCTTTAATGGGGCCTTGAGGCGCATCCTTATCCCATATCTCGAGTTTTAAGCTGCACTGTGCCTGTTAAATCTGCCCTGGGTATGGAGAATCCGGCTGAAATCCTCCGGCTGTTAACCGACCACTTTGAAAGAAATTTCCTGAATAGGATCGAAAAGATACTAGTCGCACCGCAACGGATCGCTACTGCAGCATGCGACGCAATGTCTCCCACGAGGGAGTCAGTCACGGAAGAAGAAGTAGAGAAAGCCATACATCAGTATGATCTGCTGCTCCCTTCTTTACAACCACCACAACCCGCATGTGACCCTGAGCCAAGGGAAGTAGCTGGCATGAGGCGAGCGTCACAGAGGATCGCATCTAAGACCCCTACAGTAGTCACGCAGCATGGGAGATCGAGCTTGCTTGGCGGCAGAGGTGAGACAGAGTCTCTATGGCATGTGAAGCAGGGACACAGTAGCGGAGTGGCAGCGCTTATGAGAGCCGACAACTTAGATCACGCAGCTGATCCCTTGAATCCGACATCTGCGCTAGACTTGCTATTTGATAAGTATGTTCGGCTGTCTCCCCGCGGTGTGCCCCAGCCCCAGAGATTTGACCTGAATTACTGCTACCCTCCTGCAGATGAAAGACCCAAACAGGGTGTTGGTTAAGCCTAGAGTATGAGACTGTATGGCCACGCTGTAACCAGCTGTTTACTGTTCGAGTTTGCCTGTCAGTACTCCAGTATCATTGTACAAACTTTACAGAACGATACGCTATGAAGACTTGAACTAGTCTGATAGGGGTATTTCCAGTATGTCCCTCAGCTAGTACACAACTAATCCTGTATGTAATTTTTGAATTTTCATTCTATCCATGAATGGGTTCCCCTAGGAGTCTAAATATTCATGTATATATCTGTGGTCCCCTTAAATAGTCTTGATTCACTAAGTTATGACTCTTTGACCACTAAGAGGTTACTCATAGTTTGGGCTCTTTAGGAACAGCTCTTACCCTAATGCATTATAACAATGTGAGCAACTGTTTGGAAATGCTGTCTTAGACTTTATCTAGGTGACCATGTATGTAACTTAAAAGTAGGAGGGGGAGTTCCTCACATAGAATCTATTTTAGAGACCTTTTAAACTAATGTTTGTTGTCCTATCAATATCTTTGGGCATTATAGTAGAAATGTGAGCTAATATTAGTAAGATTTGTTATTTGGCCTCACCTCCGCCCTCCCTTCCTCCCTCCCCCCCTCCCTTCCCTCCCCCCCCCCCCCCCTTCCCTTCCCTCCCTTCCCTCCTCCCTCCCCTTTCCCTTCCCCCCTTCCTCTCCTTCCCCCCCCCTCCCCCCCCTCCCTTCCTCCTTCCCCCCTCCCTTCCTCCTTCCCCCCTCCCTTCCTTCCCTTCCCCCCCCCCCCCCCCCCCCCCTCCCTTCCCACCTTTTCTCCTCCCTTCCCCTTTCCCCTCCTTTCCCCCCCCCCTTTCCCCCCCTTCCCTTTTTCCTTTCCTCCTTCCCTTCCCCTTCCATTCCCCCTTCCCTCCCTTTACCTTCCCTTCCCTCCTTCCTTCCCTTCCCCTTCCCCGACCTCTCTTCCTCCCTCCCTCCTTCCCTTCCCCCCTTCTCCTTTCCCACTCTCCCTCCTCCCATTCTACCTTCCTTCCCCCCTCCCTTCCTTTTCCCCTTCCCCCCTCCTTTCCCCTCCTTCCCTTCCCCTCCCTCCCTCTCCTCTACTCCCTCATTTCTGTGCGGCTAGGGATGACTCCCTTTCATTCTGCACACCTTTTGGCAGAGTTTAGTAGTCTCTGCCCTACCTGTTGAGCCAGGACTAAGTTTTTATTCCCCTGCACTATTGTTGAATGGCTCACGGGGGTTCAATACTGGATCATTGATTTTACAGTGATTTCCTGTTTTCTGAAGTTTACTTAAGATAGTGGTTTGAGATTACCTATGTTCTAATGGAGGCTCAGTACTAACGTTTATTGGACTAAAATAACAACCAACAGAGGTTATATTCCATGTTTTTTATAAATGTTGTTTTATACAGAGACATCCTGATGCCTTTATTATGCTTTACTATTTCTGATGTTGTGTATACACTTTACAATCTGTATTTATCCCACATAAGTTGAATTTGCAATCTTTAACACTATCTATGTTGCCATGTCCTCAAGTGTTTTGTTTTACTTTTGGTCCCACGACTGGACCTGCTTGTCTGAGGAACTCGCAAAACCTATAAGATTTAAAAAATGAGGTGCCCTTCGTGTAATGTCATGCCAATACCATATAAGTTGTACAATGTATTCTGTAGATGAGACTGTTGCCAATGTATTATTTTAACCTCAATAAAAAAACTATTAAAAAAAAAAAAAAAAAAAAAAAAAAATACAAATTTACCTGTAAAATAAAACCTAACCTGTCTTACATTAAAATCTAACATTACACTAAAAATAAATTACATTAATCAAATACAATTAACTAAATTACAAAAAAAATAAACACTAAATTACACAAAATAAAAAAAAAATCAAATATTTAAACTAATTACTCCTAATCTAATAGCCCTATCAAAATAAATAAGCCCCCCAATAATAAAACGTAGCCTAAACTAGGCCTCTTTTACCTGGCAAATAAAAATACAAACATCCCCCCCAACAGTAAAACCCACCACCCACACAACCAACCACCCAAATAAAATTCTATCAAAAACCTAAGCTACCCATTGCCTTAAAAAGGGCATTTGGATGGGCATTGCCCTTAAAAGGGCATTCAGCACTTTTACATTGCCCAAACCCTAAACTAAAAATAAAACCCACCCAATAAACCCTTAATAAAACCTAACACTAACCCCCGAAGATCCACTTACAGTTTTGGAAGACCGGACATCCATCCTCATCCAGCTGGCGAAGTCCTCATCTACTTGGCAAGAAGTCCTAAACAAAGCCAGGAGAAGTCTTCATCCAAGCGGCGGAGAAGTCTTCATCCAAGCGGCAAGAAGTCATCATCCAGGCGGGCAGAAGTCTTCATCCAGACGGCCTCCATTTAATATGTTTCTGACGGACATGATTCACTGCAGTGAATCCTGTCCGCCAGACATTGCTTCAAGGTTATATTGGCTATAAGTGCCCCCTGTTAACTTCACTCTCCCAACCAAAGTTTTCCTTTCCAGTAACACCTTCATTTTTTACCAGAGACATCTTGCAACTCAGGACAGCCTTTTTTTTTTTTTAGAGAATTACCTACAGGTTTTTCAAAGTTCAGCAATAATGTCCAATCTGGCAAATTTCAGGTAATTGGGCCCAGAGAGTGCCTTAGATTAAGACGTCCAAGGATGTCAAGTTCTACCCCTATTCTGTAACCATTTTGTATACATTATCTTGAGTTACTAAGCAAAAGGTGTCATAAAGTACTAGTAAGGGTAGGTAAACTACAGAGCAGACTATAGCCTAGGGGCCAATTCTGCATAAATAAAAAGAGAGAAGCACTCAACCTGAGAATGAACAATAGCATAATAGCTTGTTCTATGGCTAGTTACCACTCAAGAAGCAGCCTCTTTTTGCTCAACATGTGCCTTTCACAGAGAAGAACTTTCCTGAAGCATATCAGTCTGATTCAGACTTAACAGTATAGTCCAGCCCCGAAATAACAGGCAATCCCTCTCTGAACGAGAGAAACAGCAAAACCCCAGACGTACATTTCGGACTATTGTGGGCTTCGTCAGTGAGGGGCAGCCACATCCCTCTAGGCACACTGAGCAACGGGTCCACGTCTGGCTTCCCGCATCAAACTTAGGGAAACTTCCCTAAATATCATAATTTGCATAAATAAAAGGATAGAAGCGCTCAACCTGAGAATGAACAATAGCATAATAGCTTGTTCGATGGCTAGTTACCACTCAAGAAGCAGCCTCTTTTTGCTCAACATGTGCCTTTCACAGAGAATACATTTCCTGAAGCATATCAGTCTAATCCTGACTTAACAGTACAGTCCAGCCCCGAAATACCAGGCAATACCTCTCTGAACGAGAGAAAAAGCAAAATCCCAGACTTACGTTTCAGCCTATTGTGGGCCCTCGTCAGTGAGGTGCAGCCACATCCCTCTAGGCACACTGAGCAATGGGTCCACGTCTGGGGTTTTGCTGTTTCTCTCGTTCAGAGAGTGATTGCCTGGTATTTCGGGGCTGGACTGCACTGTGAAGTCAGGGTCAGACTGATATGCTTCAGGAAAGTTCTTCTCTGTGAAAGGCACATGTTGAGCAAAAAGAGGTTGCTTCTTGGATGGTAACTAGACATAGAACAAGCTATTATGCTATTGTTCATTCCTAGGTTGAGCGCTTCTCTCTTTTTATTTATGCAAATTATGACACTTGAGGAAGTCTCCCTAAGTGTGATGCGGGAATCCAGACGCTGACCCATTGTGCAGTGTGCCTAGAGGGATATGGCTGCACCTCACTGATGGGGCCCACAATAGGCCAAAACGTATGTCTGGAGTTTTGCTGTTTCTCTCGTTCAGAGAGTGATTGCCTGGTATTTCGGGGCTGGACTGCACTGTGAAGTCAGGGCCAGACTGATATGCTTCAGGAAAGTTCTTCTCTGTGAAAGGCACATGTTGAGCAAAAAGAGGCTGCTACTTGAGTGGTAACTAGCCATAGAACAAGCTATTATGCTATTGTTCATTCCCAGATTGAGCGCTTCTCTCTTTTTATTTATGCAAATTATGACACTTGGGGAAGTCTCCCTAAGTGTGATGCGGGAATCCAGACGTGGACCCGTTGCTAAGTGTGCCTAGAGGGATTTGGCTGCACCTCACTGACGAGGCCCACAATAGGCCGAAACGTACATCTGGGGTTTTGCTGTTTCTCTCGTTCAGAGAGTGATTGCCTGGTATTTCGGGGCTGGACTGCACTGTGTAGTCAGGGTCAGACTGATAAGCTTCAGGAAAGTTCTTCTCTGTGAAAGGCACATGTTGAGCAAAAAGAGGCTGCTTCTTGGGTGGTAACTAGCCATAGAACAAGCTATTATGCTATTGTTCGTTCCCAGGTTGAGCGCTTCTCTCTTTTTATTTAGGGGCCAATTCTGGCCTGCTGCTCGTGTTTGTACAGCCCTCAACCTAAGAATGTATTTTACATTTTTCAATACATGTTAACAAAACTAGTAAAATGCAACATAGACAATATGTGGCTCTCTTATTGATTTGCGCTGATGCACACTACAATAAACATTGATATATTCCCAACTCAAAAAAAGCAACTATCAGAAAAATTAGAAACTTTAAAACGGAATCTCATCACAGCAGAATTTCTTTACAAAAATAAAAAAAATGAAAGTGAGAATGCAACCAACAGTAGTTTCTGAGTGGCGCATTATTGTCATAGATATTATTGTTATTTATATTGAATTTCAATAACAAATTGTAAAAAAAAATGTTTTTCTCTCTTATTATAGAAGTACTTAAAAGTATCTTTGGTTAAGCCTCTTATTATCTGTCCCTTTACAGAAAGTTTGCCACACCCTGATATAGAGCATTGTGTCTAATACTATTTTAAATGATTGACTGCTGTTTGTTTTTTTAGTCCAGTTTACATTACATTTTACATTTACAAGTTTACATTAACTGTCTTTTGAATGTTTGATGGTAAAAATGACACAGTTTGACCTGTCTGCAATTGTTTTGTAAGATAGTGACTTCATATTATATTTAATAACTCCGGCAATGTTTTTGTTAGCAGAATTTTCTGAGGATATTAAACGTCTTTTAGCATTTCATAAATCTTTGATCCTATTGCTTTGAGGAATACAGCCATATGCTTTTCTCATGTCACATCAAAGAATGTTAGAATGCTTCTATTACAGAAATAGAGCAAGCAAAACACTTATGTGTGCATTCTAACTTCTAAAACTTGCTTCCAACCCTAAATCCAAAGAAATACAATGTTACTATTTTATGTAAGAAGTAATGGGTAAGACATGCAACTGAGCATAACAGTATGTTCACTTTGTATATTCAAAGCCAACTGAACATTTCCTATCATATGTAATGCTTGTACTGTTTATTTCTTTTATATATTGAACTAGTCCTAAAACCCAAATACACGGGCCATTTTTAGCAGTACAGTGGTTCCACCCCTTGCTCTCTCTCTATCCCCCCTCTCTTTTGCTCTCTCTGCCCCCTCTCTTTTGCTCTCTCTTTCCCCCTCTCTTTTGCTCTCTCTTTCCCCCTCTCTTTTGCTCTTTCTTCCCCCTCTCTTCTGCTCTCTCTCCCCCCTCTCTCTCTTTTGCTCTCTCTCCCCCTCTCTTTTGCTCTCTCTCTCCTCTCTTTTGCTCTCTCTCCCCCCCTCTCTCTATTTTGCTCTCTCTCTCCCCCCTCTCTTTTCCTCCCTCTCTTTTGCGCTCTCCTCCCTTTATTTTGCTCTCTCTCCCCCTCTCTTTTGCTGTCTCTCTCCCTCCCCCTCTTTTGTTCTCCCTCTCTTTTGCTCTCTCTCCCCCTATCTTTTGCTGTCTCTCTCCCTCTCTTTTGCTCTCTTCCACTCTTTATTTTGCTCTCTCCCCCCTCTCTTTTGTTGTCTCTCTCCCCCTCTTTTTTGCTCTCTCTATCCCCCTTTTGCTTTCTCTCTCCCCCCTTTCTTTTGCTCCCTCCCCCCTCTCTTTTGCTGTCTCTCTTCCCCTCTTTTGCTGTCTCTCTATCCAACCTCTTTTGCTCTCTCTAGCCACCCCTCTTTTGCTCTCTTTCCCCCCTCACTTTTGCTCTCTCTCTCCCCTCTCTTTTGCTCTCTCTCCCCCCTCTATTTTGCTCTCTCTATCCCCCCTTTTGCTCTCTCTATCCCCCCTCTTTTGCTCGCTTTCTCCCCTTTCTTTTGCTCTTTTTCTGCCCCCTCTTTTGCTGTCTCTATCCCCCTCTCTTCTGCTCTCTCTCTCTCCAGTCTATTATGCTCTCTCTCTCCCCAGTCTATTATGCTCTCTCTCTCTCCCCTTTCTTTTGCTCTCTTTCTCCCCTCTCTTTTGCTGTCTCTCTCCCCCTCTCTTTTGCTCTTTTTTTTATCTCCCCCTCTATTTTGCTGTCTCTCTCCCCCTCTTTTGTTCTCTCTCTCTCATCCCTCTCTTTTGACTCTCTCTCCCCCTTCTGTTTTGCTCTCTCTATCCCCCCTCTTTTGCTCTCTATCTCTCCCCTTTATTTTGCTCTCTTTCCCCCCTCTCTTTTGCTGTCTCTCTCCCCTTCTCTTTTGCTCTCTCTCTCTCCCCCCTCTCTTTTGCTGTCTCTATCCCCCTCTTTTGCTCTCTCTCTCATCCCTCTCTTTTATTCTCTCTCCTCCTCTCTTTTGCTCTCTCTATCCCCCCTCTTTTGCTCTCTATTTCTCCCCTTTATTTTGCTCTCTTTCTCCCCTCTCTTTTGCTGTCTCTCTCCCCTTCTCTTTTGCTCTTTTGCTCTCTCCCCCCTCTTTTATGCTTTCTCTATCCCCCCCTCGTTTGCTCTCTCTCTCTCTCACCTTTCTTTTGCTCTCTTTCTCCCCTCTCTTTTGCTGTCTCTCTCCCCCTCTCTTTTGCTCTTTTTTTTATCTCCCCCTTTCTTTTTGTCAGGGTGCCAGGAATCAGACTGAGACGAGAAGTGCAAAAATAATCACACCTTTATTAATAGAAAAATATAATAAAAAGTCCACAAGTCAAATAACAAGCCCGGAATCAAAACCAGAGCTGGTTGTCAGAGGAGTCGAGTCAGGGGCCAAATCAAGTAGTCAGATGAGCCGGAATCAGGAACAAGGAGAACAGCAGAGTCAGGAACAAGCCATGGATCAGGAACCAGGAGGGACGTCAGACAGCCAGGTAATACACAAGAGCTCTCACAAACAGGTCTGAGACATCAAAAGGGCAAAGCATACTGAACAGAGGCCCTTTAAAAAATAAGTGATGACATCACAATTCTGAGACTGCATCCTGTCTCACACGGATGATGAATACCAGTCTGGCCATAAAAGGAAGTGCAGGAAATGAGCAGCATCCCACAGTATGCACCAGAGTCAGCAAGAGACGTGATTAAAATGGCTGCCAGCAGCACATGGCAAACAAAGCAGGGAAAAAACCCTGACACTTTTGCTGTCTCTCTCCCTCTCTTTTGCTGTCTCTCTACCCCCCTCTTTTGCTCTCTCTCTCTCTCTCTCTCTCTCTCTCTCTCTCTCCCCTCTTTTATGCTCTCTCTCTCTCCCCCTCTCTTTTGCTCTCTCTCTCCCCTCTCTTTTGCTCTCTCTATCCCCCCTCTTTTGCTCTCTCTATCCCCCCTCTTTTGCTCTATCTCTCTCCCCTTTCTTTTGCTCTCTTTCTCCCCTCTCTTTTGCTGTATATCTCCCCCTCTCTTTTGCTCTTTTGCTCTCTCTCTTTCCCCTCTCTTTTGCTCTCTCTATCTCCCTCTTTTGCTCTATCTATCTCTCCTTTCTTTTGCTCTCTTTCTCCCCTCTCTTTTGCTGTCTATCTCCCCCTCTCTTTTGCTCTCTCTCTTCCCCCTCTCTTATGCTCTCTCTATCCCCCCTCTTTTGCTCTTTCTCTCTCCCCTTTCTTTTGCTCTCTTTCTCCCTTTTCTTTTGCTGTCTCTCTCCCCCTCTCTATTGCTCTCTCTCTACCCCCTCTCTTATGCTCTCTCTCCCCCCTCTCTTTTGCTCTCTCTCTCCCCCTCTCTTTTGCTCTCTCTATCCCCCCTTTTTTGCTCTCTCTCCCCTCTCTTATGCTCTCTCTATCCCCCCTCTTTTTGCTCTCTTTCTCCCCTCTCTTTTGCTGTCTCTCTCTCCCTCTCTGTTGCTCTCTCTCCCCCTCTATTTTGCTCTCTCTCTTCCCCCTCTCTTATACTCTCTTTCTCCCCCTCTCTTTTGCGCTCTCTTGCCCCTCTCGTTTGCTCTCTCCCCCTCTCTTCCCCCTCTCTTTTGTGCTCTCTCTCCACCTCTATTTTGCTTTCTCTCTCTCTTTCTCCCCTCCTCTCTTTTCTCCCCTCACTTTTGCGCTCTCTCTCCCCTCTTTTGCGCTTTCCCCCCTCTCTTTTACTCTCTCTCCCCTTTATTTTGCTCTCCCTCTCCCCTTTCTCCCCCCTCTCTTTTGCTGTCTCTCTTCCTCTCTTTTGCTCTCTCTGTCTCCCCTATTTTGCTCTCTCCCCCCTCTCTTATGCTCTCTCTCCCCCTCTCTTTTGCTCTCTCCCCCCACTCTTTTTCTCTCTCTATCCCCCCCTTTTGCTCTCTCTATCCCCCTCTTTTGCGCTCTTTCTCCCCTCTCATTTGCTAGCTCTCTCCCCCTCTCCTTTTCTCTTTCTCTTTTGCTCTTTTGCTGCTTTATCAGCCCATAGTTTCCGACTCGTCGGAAACATAAGTTAAGAAGCAGCGGTTGTGAGACCGCTGCTCCTTAACTTGTCCGCCACCTAAAAGGTGATCATCTGATACGATCGGGATGATTGACACCCCCTGCTAGCGGCCAAGTGGTCCTCCAGATGGGCAGAAGTCTTCATCCAGACGGCATCTTCTACCTTCATCCATCCGCCGCGGAGCGGCTCCATCTTCAAGACATCCGACGTGGAGCATCCTCTTTTTTTAGCGTTTATTTTACAGGTAAGTATTTAGTTTTAAATAGGAATAATTTAGTTAATGATAGGAATATTTATTTAGATTTTTTGAAATTATATTAAAGTTAGTGGGTGTTAGGTTTACGGTTAGACTTAGGTTTAGGGGTTAATAACTTTAATATAGTGGCAGCGACGGTGGGTTAATAAATGTAGGTAGGTGGCGGCAATGTTAGGGCCGGAAGATTAGGGGTTAATAATATTTAACTAATCTTTGAGAGGCGGGAGTGCGGCGGTTTAGGGGTTAATGTGTTTATTATAGTGGCGGCGACATAGGGGGCGGAAGATTAGGGATTAATAAGTGTAAGTAGGTGGCGGCGACATTGGGGGTGGCAGATTAGGGGTTAATAAATATAATGTAGGTGTTGGCGATGTTGGGGTCAGCAGATTAGGGGTTCATACATATAATGTAGGTGGCGGCAGTGTCCGGAGTGGCAGATTAAGGGTTACATTTTTTATTTTAGTATTTGCGATGCAGGAGGGCCTCAGTTTAGGGGTTAATAGGTAGTTTATGGGTGTTAGTGTACTTTTTAGCACTTTAGTTATGAGTTTTATGCTACGGCGTTGTACCATAAAACTCATAACTACTGACTTTTAAATGCGTTAGGACTCTTGACGGGGTAGGGTGTACCACTCACTTTTTGGCCTCCCAGGACAGACTCGTAATATCAGCGCTATGGAAGTCCCATAGAAAAAAGACTTTACGAAGTTTACATAAGTCGTTTTGCAGTAAGGCCAAAGAAGTGTGCGGTGACCCTAAACCTTCAATACTCGTAATACCAGCGGGTGTAAAAAAGCAGCGTTAGGACCTCTTAACGCTGCTTTTTTACCCTAATGCACAACTCGTAATCTAGCTGTTATTTTCTCACTATTTAAACAGCTAATAAAACTTAAAAAACATACATCTACATGTTGTTGTCAGACTAATCTTTTCTGTGAATGCATCATTCTATTGTCTATCTATCCATTTATTTAGGGTTACATTAGTGCTAATTTATCTTGTGCCTGCAAACGGGAAAATTTGCCCATTTGCGTGCATGCGTGCGTGCGTGTGTGTGATAAATAATCAGCTATTACAAGTGGCTGGTTATTGCTATCGCGAGCTTGAGGTAGCAATTAGCGCTTATAAAATTAACCAGAGATCAGGGGGCCGATTTATCAAATTGTGGGCAGACATGATTCGCTGTATCGAATCATGTCCACCCGACATCGCTAAATGCCGACATCATACGCTGTCTGCATTTATCATTGCACAAGAATTTCTGGTGAAATGCTTGTGCAATGCTGCCCCCTGCACACTCGCTACCAATCGGCCACTAGCAGGGGGTGTCAATCATCCCGATCGTATCTGATTGGAATGATTGAAGTCCACCAACTCTGTTAAGGATCAGCGGTCTTAAGACCTCTGCTTCTTAACCCCTGTTTCCGGCGATCATCCCCTGCTTGATAAATCGGCCCCCAGATATCTGGTTAAATTTAATAAATGTGCCCCAAATGCCCCTTATATAAAAGGGTGTGTATTTTATTAAAAAATAACAATTGTAGCATTTTTTATTTTTTAATAAAATAACTGCAACAGGAAGTTTTAGGGAGCAAAAGTTGGCGGGTGTGGGATGTTAGAGAAAAAAGGCACTGAAAAGTGTCTTTACATTGCGGTGTATGGGAACTGTGTGCTCCCAGTAAATATATATGTATATGCGTATATACATATATATTTATGTGTTAAGATGTGTATATATTTGCATAAATAAAAAGAGAGAAGCGCTCAACCTGGGAACGAACAAAAGCATAATAGCTTGCTCTATGGCTAGTTACCACCCAAGAAGCAGCCTCTTTTTGCTCAACTGTTTTGCATATGTAAATATGACCCTGGGGATAGTCTCCCCAAGGGTGATGGGGGAAACCAGACGTGGACTCCTTGCCCAATGTGCTTAGAGGGAGATGGCTGCACCTCACTGACGAGGCCCAAAGGAGGCCGAAACGATCGTCTGGGGTTGTCATGTTCCTTGTTCAGTGGAGAATTGCCTGGTATTTCAGGGCTGGACTGACCATGTTGGCGGGATCAGACTGATATACTACAGGAACGTTTTCCCCTGTGAAAAGCACAATTGGGCAGAAAGAAGCTACTACCAGGTGGCAACCGGGCCATAGAACAAGCTATTGATGCTGTTGTTCATTCCTGGCAGACTGCTTCTCATTCTGTTTTGCATATGTAAATATGACCCTGGGGATAGTCTCCCTAAGGGTGATGGGGGAAACCAGACGTGGACTCCTTGCCCAATGTGCTTAGAGGGAGATGGCTGCACCTCACTGACGAGGCCCAAAGGAGGCCGAAACGATCGTCTGGGGTTGTCATGTTCCTTGTTCAGTGGAGAATTGCCTGGTATTTCGGGGCTGGACTGACCATGTTGGCGGGATCAGACTGATATACTACAGGAAAGTTTTCCCCTGTGAAAAGCACAATTGGGCAGAAAGAAGCTACTACCAGGTGGCAACCGGGCCATAGAACAAGCTATTGATGCTGCTGTTCGTTCCTGGCAGACTGCTTCTCATTCTGTTTTGCATATGTAAATATGACCCTGGGGATAGGCTCCCTAAGGGTGATGGGGGAAACCAGACGGGGACTCCTTGCCCAATGTGCTTAGAGGGAGATGGCTGCACCTCACTGACGAGGCCCAAAGGAGGCCGAAACGATCGTCTGGGGTTGTCATGTTCCTTGTTCAGTGGAGAATTGCCTGGTATTTCGGGGCTGGACTGACCATGTTGGCGAGATCAGACTGATATACTACAGGAAAGTTTTCCCCTGTGAAAAGCACAATTGGGCAGAAAGAAGCTACTACCAGGTGGCAACCGGGCCATAGAACAAGCTATTGATGCTGCTGTTCGTTCCTGGCAGACTGCTTCTCATTCTGTTTTGCAAGATGTGTATATACACATATTAACAAAAATATATCTGTATTTAATCATATACTGTACATATATATTTACAATTTGCTGCCATCGCTGCGCTACTTACTCCCTTCACTGAGCGAGTTCTCATGCCGTGTCTCACATTTAACATTGCACAAGCAAATGCTTCTGCAGCCTCTTCCCTGCTCATGCAAGAGCAGATCTTGTCAAAGACCCCAGACAGACCAGTTCCAGATGTAGTAACTCCACACCTTGATTAATGGAATCCGCTAATAAGAATAACATTAAAAATGCTTTTTCTGCTTGAAAATTACAAGAATTCTCAGTGAATCTAAATCAATGTGATGCAAAAATCCAATTAAATTTGAATGTAGAAGGTATTTTGACCTATTTATATAATGCCCTAGATTTGTTGATAATTCAAAAATTCTTGAGAGTTAATTGACTAAAAAGGGATAGCGTCACCTCGGTTTGGTTCATACAAATGTTTCGGAACAAATATTCAAAAAAAAAAAAATGGCTTTTTTTCCCCCGCACCTTTTAAATACCGCTGGTATTGAGAGTTCACAGAATGGCTGCGTTAGGCTCCAAAAAAGGAGCATAGAGCATAATTTACCGCCACTGCAACTCTCAATACCAGCGGTGCTTACGGACGAGGCCAGCTTCAAAAACGTGCTCGTGCACGATTCCCCTATAGGAAACAATGGGGCAGTTTGAGCTGAAAAAAACCTAACACCTGCAAAAAAGCAGCGTTCGGCTCCTAACGCAGCCCCATTGTTTCCTATGGGAAAACACTTCCTATGTCTGCTCCTAACACCCTAACATGTACCCCGAGTCTAAACACCCCTAACCTTACACTTATTAACCCCTAATCTGCCTCCCCCGCTATTGCTGATACCTGCATATTTTTTTAACCCCTAATCTGCCGCTCCGTACACCGCAGCAACCTACATTATCCCTATGTACCCCTAATCTGCTGCCCCTAACACCGCCGACCCCTATATTATATTTATTAACCCCTAATCTGCCCCCCACAACGTCGCCGCCAGCTACCTACAATAATTAACCCCTAATCTGCCGACCGGACCTCACCGCTACTATAATAAATGTATTAACCCCTAATCCGCCTCACTCCCACCTCAATAACCCTATAATAAATAGTATTAACCCCTAATCTGCCCTCCCTTACATCGCTGACACCTAACTTCAAGTATTAACCCCTAATCTGCCGACCGGACCTCGCCGCTACTCTATTAAATTTATTAACCCCTAAAGCTAAGTCTAACCCTAACACTAACACCCCCCTAAGTTAAATATAATTTTAATCTAACGAAATAAATTAACTCTTATTAAATAAATTAATCCTATTTAAAGCTAAATACTTACCTGTAAAATAAACCCTAATATAGGTACAATATAACTAATAATTATATTGTAGCTATTTTAGGATTAATATTTATTTTACAGGCAAATTTGTAATTATTTTAACCAGGTTCAATAGCTATTAAATAGTTAAGAACTATTTAATAGCTACCTATTTAAAATAATTACAAAATTACCTGTAAAATAAATCCTAACCTAAGTTACAATTAAACCTAACACTACACTATCAATAAATTAATTACATAAAATACCTACAAATAACTACAATTAAACCTAACACTACACTATCAATAAATTAATTACATAAAATACCTACAAATAAATACAGTTAAATAAACTAACTAAAGTACAAAAAATAAAAAAAGAACTAAGTTACAAAAAATAAAAAAATAATTTACAAACATTAGAAAAATATTACAACAATTTTAAGCTAATTACACCTACTCTAAGACCCCTAATAAAATAACAAAGCCCCCAAAATAAAAAAATGCCCTACCCTATTCTAAAATTAAAATAGAAAAGCTCTTTTACCTTACCAGCCCTTAAAAGGGCCTTTTGCGGGGCATGCCCCAAAGAAAACAGCTCTTTTGCCTGTAAAAAAAAACATACAATACCCTCCCCCAACATTACAACCCACCTCCCACATACCCCTAATCTAACCCAACCCCCCCTTAAATAAACCTAACACTAAGCCCCTGAAGATCATCCTACCTTATCTTCACCACGCTGGGTATCACCGATCCGTCCAGGCTCCGAAGTCTTCATCCAAGCCCAAGCGGGCGCTGAAGATGTCCATGATCCGGCTGAAGTCTTCTATCAAGCGGCATCTTCAATCTTCTTTCTTCCGGATCCATCTTCATCCCGCCGACACGGAACATCCTTCTTCACCGACGATCAGATTCAAGTTCAATCCGATTGGCTGATCCAATCAGCCAATCAGATTGAGCTTGCATTCTATTGGCTGTTCCGATCAGCCAATAGAATGCAAGCTCAATCTGATTGGCTGATCCAATCAGCCAATCGGATTGAACTTGAATCTGATTGGCTGATTCAATCAGCCAATCAGAATTTTCCTACCTTAATTCCGATTGGCTGATAGAATCCTATCAGCCAATCGAAATTCGAGGGACGCCATCTTGGATGACGTCCCTTAAAGGAACCGTCATTCGTCGGGAAGTCGTCGGTGAAGAAGGATGTTCCGCGTCGGCGGAATGAAGATGGATCCGGAAGAAAGAAGATTGAAGATGCCGCTTGATAGAAGACTTCAGCCGGATCATGGACCTCTTCAGCTCCCGCTTGGATCAAGACTTCAGCCGGATCATGGACATCTTCAGCCCCCGCTTGGGCCAAGACTTCAGCCGAATCATGGACATCTTCAGCCCCCGCTTGGGCCAAGACTTCAGCCGGATCATGGACATCTTCAGCCCCCGCTTGGGCCAAGACTTCAGCCGGATCATGGACATCTTCAGCCCCCGCTTGGGCTTGGATGAAGACTTTGGAGCCTGGATGGATCGGTGATACCCGGCGTGGTGAAGATAAGGTAGGATGATCTTCAGGGGCTTAGTGTTAGGTTTATTTAAGGGGGGGAGTGGGTTAGATTAGGGGTATGTGGGTGGTGGGTTGTAATGTTGGGGGGGGTATTGTATGTTTTTTTTTACAGACAAAAGAGCTGTTTTCTTTGGGGCATGCCCCGCAAAAAGCCCTTTTAAGGGCTGGTAAGGTAAAAGAGCTTTTCTATTTTAATTTTAGAATAGGGTAGGGCATTTTTTTTATTTTGGGGGGCTTTGTTATTTTATTAGGGGGCTTAGAGTAGGTGTAATTAGCTTAAAATTGTTGTAATATTTTTCAAATGTTTGTAAATTATTTTTTATTTTTTGTAACTTAGTTCTTTTTTTATTTTTTGTACTTTAGTTAGTTTATTTAATTGTATTTATTTGTAGGTATTTTATGTAATTAATTTATTGATAGTTTAGTGTTAGGTTTAATTGTAACTTAGTTTAGGATTTATTTTACAGGTAATTTTGTAATTATTTTAACTAGGTAGCTATTAAATAGTTATTAACTATTTAATAGCTATTGTACCTGGTTAAAATAAATACAAAGTTGCCTGTAAAATAAATATAAATCCTAAAATAGCTACAATATAATTATAATTTATATTGTAGCTATATTAGGGTTTATTTTACAGGTAAGTATTTAGCTTTAATTAGGATTAATTTATTTAACAAGAGTTAATTTATTTTGTTAGATTTAAATTATATTTAACTTAGGGGGGTGTTAGTGTTAGGGTTAGACTTAGCTTTAGGGGTTAATAAATTTAATAGAGTAGCGGTGAGGTCCGGTCGGCAGATTAGGGGTTAATACTTGAAGTTAGGTGTCGGTGATGTTAGGGAGGGCAGATTAGGGGTTAATAACTTTATTATAGTAGCGGTGAGGTCCGGTCGGCAGATTAGGGGTTAATAAATGTAGGTAAGGTAGCAGCGATGTTGGGGGCGGCAGATTATGGGTTAATAAATATAATATAGGGGTCGGCGGTGTTAGGAGCAGCAGATTAAGGGTACATAAGTATAACGTTAGTGGCGGCGGTGTGCGGTCGGCAGATTAGGGGTTAAAAAAATGTAATAGAGTGGCGGCGATGTGGGGGGGCCTCGGTTTAGGGGTGCATAGGTAGTTTATGGGTGTTAGTGTACTTTAGAGCACAGTAGATAAGAGCTTTATGAACCGGCGTTAGCCCAGAAAGCTCTTAACTCCTGGCTTTTCTCTGCGGCTGGAGTTTTGTCGTTAGATTTCTAACGCTCACTTCAGCCAAGACTCTAAATACCGGCGTTAGAAAGATCCCATTGAAAAGATAGGATACGCAAATGGCGTAGGGGAATCTGCGGTATGGAAAAGTCGCAGCTGGAAAGTGAGCGTTAGACCCTTACCTACATGACTCTAAATACCAGTGGTAGCCCAAAACCAGCGTTAGGAGCCTCTAACGCTAGTTTTGACGGCTAACGCCAAACTCTAAATCTAGGCGTATGTTTTTCCGAATATGCGCCTGCTGCAGTATTATTCATTTAGTTTAAAACTAAATGAATACTGAATATTCAAGGAGCATTTACATTAGTTACAAATCTAAATGTTCCTTTGCTACAGGGGAAAAGTTCACCTGTGGCCTTATACTTACCTCTAGCATGCTGGGAAGCAAAAATCCCGACCCGGGGCGCTATGAAGAATGGTTGAGATTAGCGCAGCTCTCTAGCGCGCTAGAGGTAATTATTTAACCCTTTACAGCTATTTTAAAGGAAACTAAAATATACTGACAAATTTGTACAGTTTTTCTTTGTTTTCTTTAAATGAGTGCATTCATTTGAATATTTGTTTTGCTAAAATGAAATGAATATCAGTGTTTTTGTATGCAAATTTGCATTCTTAACTAATCAAATGAGTAAGATTTGTTTTTTTTATTATTGATTTGAGTAAAATTCAGATATATTTTATGAAGTTTGCAGAGGAGGAAACTCTCATTTTGACCAATACACTTAGTTGTCTTGTTGCCATAGCAGCAAATAATAAAGCTTCCAAAGCTTATATAAGCTTATTATCATTGTGGCATATACAGATATTATTTTTTTATTTTTTGGGAAATCACGACTGCTAAGTTTAGTATGTGGATGCTTAACATTCCTTTCTCTCCAAAGAGGGGAAGCAGGTTCGTTCTTCACTGAATGCAGAAAAATGAGACTATGGTCAAGGTAGACATAAAATATGCTGCAAAGAAAGAAAATTGTAACCTTGTTGACAATGATCGGACCGTCATATCTGATTTCCTGTCTCAGAACAAATATTCTGTTAGCAAACAATACTATTGAGTGAGTAATTTAACTTTCAATGAGATAATCTTTATAGAAAGGCAACAAGAGTATGAAGCAGGCTGGATAATCACAAATTATAATTGGTTTAGATATACATTCTTAGTTCATTGTATCTCAGCACAAAAATGTTTTAGCAAACTTAAACAATGACTGGGCTGTCCTTGTACTTGCAGTGATTGTCTCTGAAATTAACTAGAGGTATAAACATTTAATATAGCCTTAAGGGAACATGAAACCCAAACATTTTCATGATTCAGATAGAGAATAGAATTTTAAACAAAATTCCAATTTACTTATATTATCTAATTTGCTTCATTCTTTAGTTATCCTTTGTTGAAGAAAAAGCAATGCACAAGGGTTAGCCAATCAAACAAGGCAACTATGTGCAGCCACCAATAAGCAGCTACTGTACTTATTTAGATATGCTTTTCAAAAAAGGATATCAGGAGAATGAAGCAAATTAGATAATACATATAAATTGGAAAGTTGTTTAAAATTTCTACATTAAGTATAAAATGTAATTCCAAAAATGTTTAATTATGCATAGAAAAACATTTTTTTTTAAATATTCAGCCTTAAAGGGATACTAAACCCATTGTTTTTTCTTTCATGATTCAGATAGTGCATGCAATTTTAAGCAACTTTCTAATTTATTTCTAATATCAATGTTTCCTCGTTCTCTTGCTATCTTTATTTAAAGCAGGAATTTAACGCTTAGGAGCCAGCCCATTTTAGGTTCAGCACCATGGATTTTGGTGGCTGACATTTAGCAAATCAATAAGCAAGCATAACCCAGGTTCTCAACCAAAAATGGGCCGTCTCTTTAGCTTTACATTCCCGCTTTTTAAATAAAGATAGCTATAGAACGAAGAAAAATTGATAATAAAAGTAAATTAGAAAGTTGCTTCAAATTGCATGCTCTGTCTGAATCATTAAAGAAAAAAATTTGGTTTAGTGTCCCTTTAAGTTTGATAGGCTGGCAGTTCACAATCTTGATTGGTTAAGATAATTAACCAATCAGGTTTTCTAAACACCATAACTACAGATTCCTTTCATGCAGATCTTTTGCAGAGCCATGCTTAATTGTTGATATATATGGCTTTGTCTAGCTGCTGATGCAGTTTTGTAGCTCATGCAGACTGCTGTTTCTTAACCTATATGCTAGTTCTGAGCAGGGGTGATTGACAGTCACTTGGGCAATAATAAATGCATGCAACGTGATGATGCCCAATAGCCACAATCATGGACGGAAGTTCCATATTGGAAAATCTGTGTGCTTGTACATTGATAAATAGAGCTGACACAATGCAAGATGACTTTACAAGTGGGGGTCTCATCAAGTGACTGATTTACCAATGGAGCTTCATGTACAGTGGTATTAAAGATGATTAGGTTTATCATTGGGAGTTCATAAGGAGAGCTGTTGAGTACTAGATGAATACTGCACTGGACACAAGTACATGCATAGTGATGGGAACAAAATTGTGTGTAGGGTTAATAGTGGTGTGATATGGTAGCGTATCGTTTGATAGCAGTGGGGACAGGGTATAACTTAAAGGTAACCGTTTTCTGGAGAGTTGGGCCAACTACTTTTCTTGCATAAGAAAAAAAAAATGTTTATTTACATTGATATATATATAGATATCAATGCATTGTTTGCAAAAATATATAGATTTATTGCAAATCGGGAAATGTACAATTTACATACAAGGACATTTCCAGCTAGACAGGATTGTCAGCAGAAACCACCAGTGCACTAGATAAGTAGTAGATCATAGAGAGAAGAAATGTTGACTTGTTATTACTAAAGTTGCAGCCTGAATATTGATCAGAGAACCATATGGCCAATGCAGCAGTGATTACACATAGACAAGGGGTTAAATTACTTTGTGAGTGTGTTACACATCATTTATTAAACCCATCAATATACTGGAAAACACATAGCAATTATTTGATTGTAACTTCATTGGTTAGCGATAAAAAATATACTGCTTCTACCAAACCAGCTCAAAGGGATATTGAGGGGTGCTCAGTGTATGTTATAGTGAAGGTAAACTTTAGTGAATGAAAGCCAATTTTTTAAAAATGCTATTAAAAACAGGGGCACTTTCATTCATCAAAGTTTACAAAGCAGCCGTTTTGTTAAAAAAATAACCTTTTTTTATTTTCACAGCCAGAGCAGCTTCCCCCACATAGAGATCCTCTCTTCACACGTCAGCAATGACTAATCCTGCTTCCTCCAATCACAGCCTTCCCCCCAGGGTAGTCATTGCCTGAGGCCATGCTGTGATTGGAGGAAGCAGGATTAGTCATTGCTGACGTGTGAAGGGGGAAGCTGCTCTAGGTGGGGGAAGCTGCTCTAGCTGTGAAAACAAAAAAAGGTAATTTTTTTAACAAAACGGATGCCTTGTAAACTTTGATGAATGAAAGTGCCCTGTTTTTAATAGTATTTTTAAAAAAACGGGCTTTCATTCACCAAAGTTTCCCTTCACTTTAAGGCCTGCAATAATCAGATATGTACTGTATATATAGATCTATTGAAAAACCTATGTTTTTCCTTCTCTTTCACTCAGGGCCACCATCAGGATTAGCAGTCAGGGGCCCGGCCGGGATTGAGGGCCCCGGGCCCACTGCTGTAATAGCAACAATTTATTTATTTTTATTTTTTTTTAAGCCGGGCCTGGTTGCGCCCGATGACGTCACTGTCTCCAAGCTCCGCCTACCCACCCTTGCCCGAGACTCTGGCTGACTGCCTGCCTGGACTGCAATGCTGCTGACTGACTGGAACTGCTGAGTATCACTCACGTCACTGACTCTGTCTCCTACTCTACTCTGTCTCCTAGTTTGATTTTTTTGATTGGTTAGGGGGCGGGGAATCGGGGAGAAGTGGCGGGATGATAGCGTGCGCCACTGCGTGGGACTACTGGCCAGGCACACAGCATACCGTAACATGTGATGCGATGCAGGCAGACGCAGTGGCATGCACTTGACAAGTTGTTGACAGTGTACTACTGTTAACTCAGTCAGAGCAGCTGAGCAGCCGCATCGCCCTCACTTAGCCCCTGGAGACTCATCGCGACGACAAGCAACTTAATTGGTCAGGTCATCACACCAGCCATCAGATAAGGAGCAGAGCCGGTAGTAGGGACCGGGTAGACAGTCAGACAGACTAATCGAGTCATCATCACAGAGTAATGGATTATGATAATGATGATTTTATATTTATTTTTAATTATTTAACTGCAGCAAAGGGTTAGCATTATCACTGTGGGATGTCACAGTGTTTATCGTGTGGCTTAGAGACAGTTTTTGCTGGGCAAGTAACCCTGATGCCAGGCTGTAGTACCAGAGTTTGTTGTCAGAGTCAGATGCACCTCACTGGCTCTTGAGCTGAGCCATACAAAGGAGCTGTAATTTTAATGAGATATAAAGAGCATCCGTCACTTTCATTAGCTAGAACCTTCCCACGGCCAAAGTTCTTTCCACAAGAACTGCTGGTGCAATGATAAATGCTGACACCGTATGCTGTCGACATTTATCGATGGGCAGCGGACATGATTCTCAGCGGACAAAGACCGCTGCTCCATAACTTGTCCGCCTGCTCTGAGGCCGCGGACAGAAATCAACCCTATCGAATACGATCAAATTGATTGACACCCCCTGCTAGCAGCCGGTTGGCTGCGAATCTGCAGGGGGCGGCATTGCACCAGCAGTTCACAAGAACTGCTGGTGCAATGATAAATGCTGACAGCGTTTGCTGTCGGCATTTATCGATGTGCAGCGGACACGATTCGCTACATTGTATCATGTCCGCTCGCACTATGATAAATATACCCCCATGTATCTAGTATATAGTGGATTCAAGATAAATCTATCCATGGTCCTTTAACACTTTCAATAATGTATGCTGCTGTCAATAGTACAGCTAATAGGGAAACTTATGTCAATTTAAATAATCACATGACATTTTTAGATAAAGTGGAAAGATTATTAAAGGAAATATTAGGAGAGGACATTAGAGGAACATATGAAATGTTTTGGGATTTTCAAATTTAAGAACATTCCAAACAATTTAAAACATATACAAATACGCAGTTAACATATAATTACATAGTTGCTTCATATCATATTAAAGGGACAGGAAACCCAAGATTTTTCTTTCATGATTCAGGTAGAGAATACAATTTTAAACATTGATATTTACTTCTATTATCTAATTTGCTTAATTTGTTACATATCCTTTGTTGAACAAATAGCAATGCACATTGGTGAGACAATCACACAAGGCATCTATGTGCAACCAACAATCAGCAGCTACTGAGCCTATTTGGATATGATTTTCAACAATATATATCAAGTGAATGAAGCAAATTAGATAATAGAAGTAAATTGCAATGTTGTTTAAAATGTGTGTTCTTTCTAAATCATGAAAGAAAAACTGTGGGTTATATGTTCCTTTAACTTCATTTATACTGAGAGACCTCAACTGTAGTCTACTGCATTAGAAACCATTTTTTTTTTTTCTAACAGCCTTGATCTCTTGAAAACCAGTTTTGACTTGTTTTTAGGTAAAATCTTGGCTGTTCAGACATTTTTTAAAGTTTTTAGTTCTGAAGTAAAAAATGGCATTGGACACCTATAACTTTTATATGAAAACTGAACTTGTACGACATTTCCTAGAAAGCAAAATCTTTAACCTAGTGTCCTTCAAATTGCTCCAAAACAAACAGCTAGTTTAGGCAAATTACATAATGTAACTTGTACACATCTTAAATTCAATAATAAATTAACATTCTTTATTATGGCAATTAAGTGGTTATATGCTTAATAAACGGCTAGATTCCGAGTTTTGCGGTATCAGTGAAAAGCAGCGTTAAGGCTCTTTTTCACTACCGCTGGTTTTACGAGTCTTGCAGGTTTAGGGGCACCGCACACTTTTTTGGCCGTAACGCAACGTAACTACCGCAGCTTTAAAAAAATCCTTTTTCAATGGGACTTCCTTTGCGCCGGTATTACGAGTCTGCCTGGGAGCCCAAAAAATGAGCGGTACACCCTAAAACTTCAAGATTCATACCGTAAACTGAAAGTCAGTAGTTGTGAGTTTTACGCTACAAAGCTGTAACATAAAACTCATAACTAAAGTGCTAAAAAGTACACTAACACCCATAAACTACCTATTAACCCCTAAACCGAGGCCCTCCTGCATCACAAGCACTAAAATAAAATTATTAACCCCTAATCTGCCGCTCCGAATATTGCCATCCCTAAAATAAACATATTAACCCCTAAACCGCATCGCAAAAACTAGTTAAATATTATTAACCCCTAATCTGCCGCACATAACATCACCGCCACCTACCTACATTTATTAACCCTAATCTGCCGCCCCCAACGTCGCCGCCACTATACTAAATGTATTAACCCCTAAACCTAACCCTAAGTCTAACCCTAACACCCACTAACTTTAATGTAATTAAAATAAATATAAATAAAACCTACAATTAATAACTAATTCCTATTTAAAACTAAATATTTACCTGTAAAATAAACCCTAAGTTAGCTACAATATAACTAATAGTTACATTGTAGCTAGCTTAGGTTTTATATTTTTATTTCACAGCTAAGTTTGTATTTATTTTAACTAGGTAGAATAGTTACTAAATAGTTATTAACTATTTACTAACTACCTAGCTAAAATAAATACAAATTTACCTGTAAAATAAAACCTAACCTGTCTTACACTAACACCTAACCTTACACTACAATTAAATAAATTACATAAATTAAATACAATTAACTAAATTACAAAAAAAAAAAACTAAATTACACAAAATAAAAAAAGAAATTATCAGATATTTAAACTAATTACACCTAATCTAATAGCCCTATCAAATTAAAAAATGCCTCCCCAAAAAAAAAAAAAAAAAACTAGCCTAAACTAAACTACCTATAGCCCTTAAAAGGGCCTTTTGTGGGGCATTGACCCAAAGAAATCAACTCTTTTACCAATAAAAAAATAATACAAACAACCCCCAACAGTAGAACCCACCACCCACACAACCAACCCCCCAAATAAAATCCTAACTAAAAAAACCTAAGCTCCCCATTGCCCTGAAAAGGGCATTTGGATGTGCATTGCCCTTAAAAGGGCATTTAGCTCTTTTTCCGCCCAAAGCCTAATCTCAATAAACCCTTAAAAAAGCCTAACACTAACCCCCGAAGATCCACTTACAGTTTTTGAAGACCCGACATCCATCCTCAACAAAGCCGGCAGAAGTCCTCAACGTAGTGGCAGAAGTCTTCATCCAGCCGGGCAGAAGTCTTCATCCAGACGGCATCTTCTATCTTCATCCATCCGGCACGTAGCGGGTCAATCTTCAAGACATCCGGCGGGGAGCATCCTCTTCAATCGACGTCTTCTTGAACAATGAATTCTCCTTTAAATTATGTCATCCAATATGGCGTCCCTTGAATTCCGATTGGTTGATAGAATTCTATCAGCCAATCAGAATTAAAGTTGAGCTCGCATTCTATTGGCTCCGTGCCGGATGAATGAATATTGAAGATGCCGCCTGGATGAAGACTTCTGCCACTTTGTTGAGGACTTCTTCCGGCTTCGTTGGGGATGGATGTCGGGTCTTCAAAAACTGTAAGTGGATCTTCGGGGTTAGTGTTAGGCTTTTTTAAGGGTTTATTGGGTGGGTTTTATTTTTAGATTAGGTTTTGAGCAGAAAAAGAGCTAAATGCCCTTTTAAGGGCAATGCCCATCCAAATGCCCGTTTCAAGGCAATGGGGAGCTTAGGTTTTTTAGTTAGGATTTTATTTGGGGGGTTGGTTGTGTGGGTGGTGGGTTTTACTGTTGGGGGGTTGTTTGTAATTTTTTTTACACGTAAAAGAGCTGATTTCTTTGGGGCAATGCCCTGCAAAAGGTCCTTTTAAGGGTTATTGGTAGTTTAGTTTAGGCTAGTTTTTTTTTTTTATTTTGATAGGGCTATTAGATTAGGTGTAATTAGTTTAAATATCTGATCATTTCTTTTTTTATTTTGTGTAATTTAGTGGGGGTTTTTTTTTGTAATTTAGTTAATTGTATTTCATTTATGTAATTTATTTAATTTTAGTGTAATGTTAGGTGTAAGTGTAAGACAGATTAGGTTTTATTTTACAGGTAAATTTGTATTTATTTTAGCTAGGTAGTAAGTAAATAGTTAATAACTATTTAGTAACTATTTTACCGAGTTAAAATAAATACAAATTTAGCTATGAAATGAAAATAAAACCTAAGCTAAATACAATGCAACTATTAGTTATATAATAAGTGTAGAGCCAAATAGGCTTGCAGCAGCATAAGGGTTAAGACTGCCAGGGAGAGTGAAGATAGAGGGGAGTTTTTTGAGTAAATTGCAACAATGTTGCAGGGGCAGGGAGTGGCTTACTTTTCTTATGGGACCACTAGTGGAGCATGAGGTCCTTACAGGGTCTCCCTCTGCCCCTAGGCATGCGCCCATCCTGGTCACTTATCTGGGCCGCTCCGGTGGCATCTTGAACCAGGATTAAGGCCCGGCGTCTGTCTGGGCCTGCGCTGACGCCACTTCCGGTTGGGCATGATGACGCTTCCGGTGACGTCAGTGCAATTGCGCAGTACACGCATGGCTGCTCGGCGATCAGACGCGAATCCCTGGCAGGTGAGCACCGTAAGCGCTCTCTGGCCAGGGGCTCAGAGGGGTCTATGCAAGGTTTTGCCCAATATAAAAATGTGACGTAGTAAAGGAAGCTCATGGGAGTTTAATTTCAGGCAGTGATGGGGTTAATATTTCTGTGAGTGAAAGCTGTAACAATAAAACTAACGGGAAATGCTGTGACTGTGCAGGCTGCTGATAACAGCAGCAATGTTGGAATGCATGCTAATGCTTGGGCTGGGGCAGGACAGAATATATCTGGTCATAGGTTCAATGCCCAAATTATTCAGCCTAATGTTGGGACAGTGCAGAATGTTAATACTGGGCAGAATGTGAATGTGCAGACAGTTAATACAAATGATTTTACTGATATTTCTAACATGCAGTCTGATTCTGGCCAATGTTCATGCCATTAATGGGCTTAGGCAGAATGATGAATGTTAATAATGCAAATGTGAATAGGTAGACTGTTTCCATGCCGCATGTGGATGTAATTGCTAATATTGTTCATGTACCTCATCACAAACATTTCCCACCCCTTGCATAGCATTCAACACATTAACACATTAACGTGGATAATATGTATGTGCAAAGGGGTGCAAATGTGCAAGCTGCAGGGTCTCCAAGTTTGGGGTTCCAGGCTAATGTGTTGAATGCAAGGGGTGGGAAATGTTTGTGAGCAGGGCACGAGTAGGGCCTCTCAGGTCACACCAAGGTTTCCTCTGGCTTCATGGCAAAGTGCTTGCGATTTTCTTTCTGTTTTGCAGGAAGTGTTATACAGAAGGCAGGTTCCCCCTGTCACCCCTCCTTTGGCGATAGCCACCACATCACCGGTCATGACATCTGAAGGTGCAGCAGCCTCATCAGTGACAACAGCTTCATCAGTTACAACATTGCCACCAATTCCATCTACACCAGTTGGTGATGCAAGCTCTGGGGGATCGGACCCTACAGCGGTGCAAACTTCTCTAGTGGGAGCAGCAGCAGCAACAGAGGTTCCTACTACATCTGCCGCTGGGAATGGTGAGTCACCTGCACCTACACCATAAAGACGGTGTGTGGAGGGACTATGACTCTAACTTTAGGTGGAAAATGGCCGGAAATTCTTCCCTAGCATTTGGGTCTCAGGAAATGCATTTGTGGTCCCGTTTAGGCTCAGAAAGATCTCCTTCCCCACTACCAGCAAGTAGAGGCATAGGGGCACGGTTTCAAAGCAGGAATAGGCATAGGGGTCAGGAGTGCTGGGCCTTATAGGAGAAAATGTGTGACAAAGGCACTGCCTGTCTGTGCCGGCATGTATGCAAGTTCTGCGGGGCATTTCATTCATGAGCAGATTGCTCCAGTAGAAAGGACTCTAATGCAGATAAGTCGACAGCCCGGCAACCTCCTGTGGCTAAGGGCGCCCACCCCGGTGAAGGTGGACACCCTTGAGCTATGGTTCCGAACATATCCAGACCGCCAAGTAGCAGGCTTGCTCTTGGCAGGATTTAGGGATGGTTTTGTGATCCCGATCAGCAAATCTGTCATGGGTTCTCACAACCATCGTAATTTAAAATCCGCGTATCAGCACCCAGTAGTGTTTAGGGATAAGCTAGCGAAGGAAATAGCCTTGGGTAGAGTAGTGGGCCCCTTTAGTGTCCCGCCTTTTCCTAACTTGGGAGTGGTACCAAAGGAGGAACCGGGGAAGTTTAGCCTGATACAGCCCCTCTCTTACCCCAAGGGAAACTCAGTCAATGATGTGATTGACCCCAAGCTCAGCTCTGTTCATTACCAGTCATTCGATAAGGCACTTGACTTAGTCTGTGGGTTTGGGAGAGGTGTTTTGCTAGCAAAACTGGATATTGAGTCCGCTGTTCGTCTCCTTCCTTTACACCCCAAGTCCTTTCCCCTAATGGGATGTAAGTTTGAGGGTAGCTACTATGTAGACCGATGCTTACCTATGGGTTGCGCCATTTCATGCTCGCTGTTTGAGTGCTTCAGCACATTTTTGCATTGGGCAGTGGCCAAACTGGTGGGAGGGGATTACATAGCTCACTACCTTGACGATTTTCTCTTAGTCGGGGAACAGGATACAGACAGGCATATCAGGCTCATGGTAGAGATGAGAGGCCTCATTTCCCAGCTAGGAGTTCCACTAGCGAAAGATAAAACCCAGGGTCCATGCACTACACTGACCTTCCTGGGCATTGAAATAGACACATTGCAGATGGTTTGCAGGTTACCCATGGAGAAGGTACAGAATATGTTGGTTTCAGTTCGGGCGGCTGTTTCCAAGAAATATGTCTCTTTGAGGGACCTGCAGTCATTACTGGGTTAGTTGAACTTTGCTTGCAGGGTGATCCCCATGGGGAGGGTTTTCAACAGGAGGCTAAAAAGCCGTCTTAAGGGCAACTCTAGAGTGTCGGACAAAATACTTGTATCAAGAGACATGATAGATGACCTGAAAGTTTGAGAGGCATTTTTGATCCAATTTAACGGCATCAGTGTGTGGCGATCTAGCCCGATATCTAGTCAGACCCTGCATTTGTTTACTGATGCAGCTATCCCTTGTGGCGGGAGGTTTGCGGCCAGGAGCGTACGTAGATGGTGAACGGGGGGAGTGATGGCCAGGCTGATGAGGGTGGGGCTGATTACTTCAGTTAACTGGAGTACATCTCTCTGGGTATACAGGCCAGAAGAACTCAGAACACCCCTAGTAGCATTTCCATCCCCCGAGCAGAGTTTCTGCTGTTGCCTAGATCGGGCCGCTCTCCTCTACATTCAGGGGTATAGTCTTAGCCTCTCATTTGCTGCCATCTTTAGTCTGTCAGTTTAATTTACTATTTATTCCTAAATTAATAGTTTAATAAAGGGGACCAGTGATGGTCCAATTTTACCGAAAACTTGTGTCTGTCATTATTAAGGTTGGCCCTGTGGGCAGGTTAAACTATATTTAGAGTATTAAGTTATTTGTTCCCCCCCCTCCTTTCCTGGGATCGACATGGTAAGCCTTTAATCCCTTAAGTAAGTGTAGAGCCAAATAGGCTTGCAGCGGCATAAGGGTTAAGGCTGCTAGGGAGAGTGAAGATAGAGGGGAGTTTTTTGAGTAAATTGCAACAATGTTGCAGGGGCAGCGAATGGCTTACCTTTCTTATGCTGGTGCCTGCAGTTCCTGGGCCTCTTTGATCCTGGACAGGAAGCTGACAAGTGGCCTCCCTCCCACCCTGATGGCGGCTTGAGAAGGATACTGTAGGTAGGGCGCTATGGCAGCGATAGGGATAGGTGTTATAATCTGCATAAGACCATAGCTGTAGTTTTACCTCCCTCTGTTGACTAGCCGGCTTAAGCGGCTGGTGGTCTCTGAGCCTGATCAGTTGATCAGCACCCTAACTGCGGGAGGTTTGCGGCTGATTACTTCAGTTAACTGGAGTGCCCCTCCGGGTAGGCAGGCCAGGAGAACTCAGCACACCCATAGTAGCATCTCCATCCCCAAGCAGAGTTTCTGCTGTTGCCTAGATCGGGCCGCTCTCCTCTACAGTCCGGGGTTTAGTCTTAGCCTCTCATTTGCTGCCATCTTTAGTCTGTCGGTTAAATTTACTATTTATTCCTAAATTAATAGTTTAATAAAGGGGACCAGTGATGGTTCAATTTTACCGAAAACTTGTGTCTGTCGTTATTAAGGTTGGCCCCGTGGGCTGGTTAAACTATATTTAGAGTATTAAGTTATGTGTTTTCCCCCCTCCTTTCCTGGGATAGACATGGTAAGCCTTTAATCCCTTATGTAGCTATTTTAGGGTTATTTTACAGGTAAGTATTTAGTTTTAAATAGGAATTATTTAGTTATTAATTGTAGGTTTTATTTAGATTTATTTTAATTACATTAAAGTTAGTGGGTGTTAGGGTTAGGCTTAGGGTTAGGTTTAGGGGTTAATAAATTTAGTATAGTGGCGGTGATGTTGGTTGTGGCAGATTAGGGGTTAATAAGTGTAGGTAGTTTGCGGCAACATTGGGGGCAGGAGATTAGGGGTTAACAGTGACGCGCGGTGAGGTCAGAGGCTGGTGAGGCACTGGCTATGATACACCCGAGAAAAAACATATATGAACCCGACAGAGGCAGCTTAAATTTTAAATTATATTGGCAGGTTGCAGGTCCAATTTACTGCCATCATTAAATTTGCTTCATTCTCTTGGTATCCTTTGTTGAAGGATATGCAGCAATGCACTACTGGGTGCAAATTTGAACACATTAAATAAGCCAATGACAAGAGGCATAAATGTGCAGCCACCAATCACCAGATGCTCCTAGTAGTGCATTGCTGCTCCTTAGCCTACCTAGGTATGCTTTTCAAAGGATACTAAAAGAAAAATAGGTAACAGAAGTAAAATGTAAAGTTGCTCAATATTTTTTTTTATCTGAAACACGAAAGAAAAAAACTTCTATTATCAAATTTGCTTCATTATATTGTTATCCTTTGTTTAAGAAATAGCATTGCACTAATGGCAGCTAGCTGAACACTTCTAATTAGCCAATCACAAGGGACAAATGTGTGCAGTCAGCAACTAGCTCCCACTAGTGTAGGATATGAGTGTATTCGTTTTCAACAAGGGATACTAAGGAAACAAAGTGCATTTGAAAATAGAAGTGAATTTATAAGTGTCTTAAAATTACATGCTCTATCTGAAACATTCAAGTTTAATTTTGACTTCCCTATCCGTTTAAGTAACACATTCCAGTTTTTATCCTTCTTACAAAGCAACTGCCTTTGTACTTCTTAAAGGGACCTGGAACCCTAAATTTTTCTTTCATGATTTAGGTAGAACATACAATTTAAAACTACTTTCCAGTTAACTTTTTTTATTTAATCTCCTTGATTCTCTTTGTATCATTTGTTGAAGGAGCAGCAATGCACTACTGGTTTCTAACTGAACACATGGGTGAGCCAATTACAATTGGTATATATATGCAGCCAGCCACCAATCAGAAGCTAGAACCTAGGTTCTTTGCTACTCCTGAGCTTTCCTAGATAAACCTTTCCGCAAAGGATAACAAGAGAAGGAAGAAAATTAAATAATAGAAGTAAATTTTAAAGTTTCTAATTAATTGTATGCCTGATCTGAATCATGAAAGAAACATTTTAGGTTTAATTTTCCTACAATGTCCCTTTAATGTATTTCAAGGATTAAATGCATAGCCAAGAAGCTAATTTGTCCAAAAAATATAGCATCTCTAAGAAAACAGAGCAGGTTGTTTTTTTTTTTTTGTTTAATGTTTTATTTTAAAATTAGAAATGTTTGAATAAAATTAGAAAACATTAGAAACTGCAATAATCAAGTACAATTGTTTTTTTTTTTAGAATGTACATAATTTATACATATGCAGCCATGACTAAAAACCTAACCTTCTGCTGGGGAAGAGGGCAACAGAAAAAGCAGATTCTGCAGGAACATATTTATTTTTAGCATTTAAAGGAACAGTGAACCCCATGATAATTAAAAGGTCTAAATGTACAGAGTAAAACAATTGCACAATATAATATTCTTTCATTAGCCATTCAGCAGCATTGTATTATTTATGTGCCCAGATACAGCAGCATTCCCCTGGTATTACTTATATGCCCACATAATACAGCAGCAACGTACCCCTGGTAGTATTTATGTGCCAACATGCAGCAGCATTCCCCTGGTAATATTTATGTGCCAACATACAGCAGCATTCCCCTGGTATTACTTATATGCCCACATAATACAGCAGCAACGTACCCCTGGTAATATTTATGTGCCAACATACAGCAGCATTCCCCTGGTATTACTTATATGCCCACATAATACAGCAGCATTCCCCTGGTAATATTCATGTGCCAACCTACAGCAGCATTCCCCTGGTATTATTTATGCGCCAACACACAGAAACATTCCCCTGGTATTAATTATGTGCCAACATACAGCACCTCCTGTTATTATTTATGTGCCAACATACAGCAGCATTTACCTGGTATAACTTATGTGCCAACATAATACAGCAGCATTCCCCTGGTATATTACTTTTGTGCTAACATACAGCAGCATTCCCCTGGTATTATTATTTATGTGCCAAACTGCCAACATATAGTGTCATACATACATACAGGCTACAGCACACACTAGCAAAGCAGCATGCCATCCCTCTCATGGCCTCTTCCCACTGTAGTTCCTTCCCTCAGCAGTCAGCCAGTGCACACCACTACAATTGTCATGGAGGGATATATATATATATATATATATATATATATATATATATATATATATATATATGTATATATATATATATATATATGTATATATATATATATATATATATATATAAAAAAAACACACTGATAGATACTTTAAAATCCCAATTCATGCTATATGTTATTATGTTATTTTGATATGCAAATATCTGAATTGTGACATTGTGCAGTTTTTCCTGATGCCCCTAAACCCCAGTGCTGATGTTCACATATTTTGAGCAATTTTTAACACACACTAGTTCTATAATAATGTGGTTTAATTCTCTACCCAAGCAGAACTTGAGCAATAGTAATTAGCACCTCAGTAAAATGTGTTTACTGTGCATCTCACAGACTGCAGAGTCCAAGAGCAGACAGCGAACTGTTGGATCCCCACAACACAGGCTAATTCACAGCTATAATAATGGTTTGTAAAAAAACGCTGTAACCTGCATTTTATGCACAGAGCCAGACACACCGTGTCTGTTGTAAAGGACTCTCTGACAAGTTAACAGACATAAAAAGGGAAAACACTCTAAGTAACAGTATATTTAATAAAATTTGTATTTCACTTACTTCCTCCTAGCTCCCTCCCTGTTCGACTGAGTCCACATTTCAGTAGGCAGCCAGGCACTTGACCAAGTTGACTGCACCGCAGTCGCACAGACCACAGAATCATTTACTCACTGTTGTCTTCGGCAGGGCAGGGCAGCACACCACACAGAAGTCTCTATATCAGCAGCTCCCTCCTGCTCACTTTTCTTCCCGTCTGAAGTCCGACAGTCTGTGTGTGTCGGCGCGACCGCTACGTCACGCTGCTGCTCTGTGCAATCATTGGCCAGCACGTCCGGGGGCCTATCAAGGGGGGTGTGGGCTTGGAGCTGCAACTCAGTCTGTTCACAGCGTGTCCGACTCCTCCCCACCGCCTCACCCACACGTCACTTAGCTCACTGGTGCGTCTCACTCTGTACACTGTCAGGTCTTTCGCCCTATGTATAGCGGGCGCTGATTGGCTGAGGCTGCTCCTGCAGAGGCTGATCACATTCATAGCCTCCCTAGTTACTATATTGCGCAAACTAAACCGGTGCTTTGCGGAGGCGGCGGCGGCGGCGCGCATGGGGGGGATGGGGGGGGTGGCTGGGATACCTTAACAAAAAAAAATATTAAAAAATTCAAAAAATATTTTTGTTTTTAAACATTATTAAAAAATTTAAAAACTGTAAAAAAAACTGTAATTGCCTCCTATGACTGCACGTCACTGGGGGTTAATAACATTATGTAGGTGTAGGCGATGTTGGGGGCAGCAGATTAGGGGTTAATAAGCATAATGTCTGTGTCAGCGATGTTGGGGGCGGCAGATTAGGGGTTAATAAGTATAATGTAGGTGTCGGCGATGTCGGGGGCGGCAGATTAGGGGTGTTTAGACTCAGGGTTTATGTTAGGGTGTTAGGTGTAAACATAAATTTAGTTTCCCCATAGGAATCAATGGGGCTGAGTTACGGAGCTTTACGCTCCTTTATTGCAGGTGTTAGACTTTTTTTCAGCCGGCTCTCCCCATTGATGTCTATGGGGAAATCATGCACAAGCGCGTAAAACCAGCTCACCGCAGCTCACCGCAGCACTGGTATTGGAGTGCGGTATGGAGCTCAATTTTACTCTACGCTCACTTCTTGCCTGCTAACGCCGGGTTTTTGTAAACCTGTAATACCAGCACTGTAGGTAAGTGAGCGGTGACAATAACTTGCAAGTTAGTACCAAGCAGCTCTTACCGCAAAACTCATGATCTAGCCGAAGGTTAGCTATAAAATTGTATTCAAAGTATATGTGTCATGAATTCGTAGTGTTAGATAGCCATAGTGGGAAACCTACATGGTCTGATACTGCAGCACGGAATTTATGGTCTCCAAGCAGAAAAGGCCACTGACCCAGTCGCAGTCACAAAACTGGGACGTGCAACTACCACTGCTTACTGGCTCACCGGTATTTGTGAGTTGCAGGGTTGCTAGTGATAAAATTACATGATCTAACAAATTAGTTTTGTAATGCTGGTTTGCTTCACAGTGAGAAGTTAACAGCAACAAGCTTACACTGCATATGCTCCATAGATTATAATAGAGAGTGTCTTGCAACTCACAGTATAAATGTTTCAGTTCCACAACGTTGTGGCTATTTTTTATCCTGTAATATATACATTTAACAAATGGGTTTTACAGAATCTAGGTGAATATTAGCTTCAAAAGATACATTAATATCTTTTTATATACACACATCACATATGTAATCATATCAAGTTAAATAATCAAAAACAAATTTCTTAATGGATCTCACCCAAGGTTTCCCAAATTATGTTTGCTTCTGTTGTGACTGCGCTCTCTCTCTCTCTCTCTCTTACTCTCTCTCTCTTTCATTTTTTTTCTCTCCCTCTGTCAAGCAAGTCTATTTCTGTGCCTGTGTAATAAGGATCACAAAAAAGCAGTTTATTAAGAATTGATGGATTTCTCAGATGAAAAAGCAGACTTACAGAATAAAATTCAATTTATTCTTAATAAACTACTGTATGAAAATCCATCAATTCTTAATAAAGTGCTTCTTGTCATTACGCAAACACAGAAATTGGTGTTGGATCAGTTACTGACACCCCATATGCTGATGAAAACAATAGAACAGTTTTGGGCATAATTCCAGTATTAGCGTTGGATAGATAATTTGCTTTAATTTAAAGGTGACTTTTGTGCTTTATGATTCAATCTAAACAAAGGATGATTTTATTACAATGTAAAACTTGAAGAAATAACTAATAAAAATTTAAAAAAAAAAAACTACTATACTTATTAAATAAAAATAAATTGTTTCTGAGATTCCATGAAAGTGTTGGACAATACATTTGTGTTTTCTCTTTATCGTTGAGCCATATTCCAATTTATTAAAACTGCCACACTATAAGATAATTTGCAAGTATAATTGTAGTTTGATGGTTATAAAACGTAAGTTAAGGACCACCCCAACTCAGAACCCTATATGCTGTGATTCTCCCTATTAATAAACAAATTCTCACTAAATAACCTGGTGTGTGAACCTAGTTTGTGCGTACTTGGGTATAGCAAATCACCAAAAGTAAAGATTAGGGATGGGTGAATTTGTTTATATTAAAATTCTAATGTTTGAACGAATATTATTGTAGAAATTCGATTTACATAATAGAATGTTGATAAGAATGAATATTCTTTAAAATTCTATTATCGAATGTTATTTATAGTTTTCAAATGTCACTTTTGAATTAGAATATTACAATTATAAAACACAGTTGTAGACTTGAAATACTATTTCGAATTTGAATGTCACATTCAAATTAAAATATTACATTTATAAAACACAGTATTAGACTAGAAATACTATTTCAAATTCGAAAGACACATTCGAATTCGAATGTCACATTCGAATATTACATTTATTAAACAGAAAAGTTCCAAGTATTCCAGCACCAAGGTTCCTCCTTGATCAAGGATTGCAGGTATGCAGGCTACTAGGGACCAGCATCTTAGTCTCAAGTACAAACAGGTTCCAAGTAGTAGATAGTAGTGACAACGTTTCAGATTTGCATCCTTACTCATGACAAAGGATGTAAATCCGAAACGTTGTAACTTCTTTTTATGTTGGCCTAAATAAAACTTTGAATACTTTATACTGGTGGTGCTGCTATCTACTAATTGGAACACATTTATTAAACACAGTTGTAGACTAGAAATACTATTTCGAATTTGAATCTTACATTCGAATTTGAATGTCACATTCGAATTTGAATATTACATTTCAAAATTGAATGAATACATAGCTAAACATTTTATTAATTGAATGAATATTTTTGAATTTTATTTAAAAATTTGAAAATGAACATTTGGAAATAGAATGTTAGAATGCTATATAAACATTCGAAATTCGATTCAAACAAATGAATGTATCAAAATTTGTTTTAAATTTGGAATTTTTAGAAACATTCGCCCATCCCTAGTAAAGTTACATTCTCCTGGCCACATTGACATTACAAAGCTTATTTGTAGTACTGCTTGAAAAAAAACTTTTAGGGTTGTGCTAAAGAGCTATCTATCTATCTATCTATCTATCTATCTATCTATCTATCTATCTATCTATCTATCTATCTATCTTTTCAAGCCATTTGCCAATCGATTAACCCCTTAATGACCACAGCACTTTTCCAGTTTCTGTCTGTTTAGGACCAAGGCTATTTTTACATTTTTGCAGTGTTTGTGTTCAGCTGTAATTTTTCTCTTACTCATTTACTGTACCAACACATATTATATACCGTTTTTCTCGCCATTAAATGGACTTTCTAAAGATACCATTATTTTCATCATATCTTATAATTTACTGTAAACAAATTATAAAATATGAGGAAAAAATGGAAAAAAAACACACTTTTTCTAACTTTGACCCCCAAAATCTGTTACACATCTACAACCACCAAAAAACACCCTTGCTAAATAATTTCTAAATTTTGTCCTGAGTTTATAAATACCCAATGTTTACATGTTCTTTGCTTTTTTTTGCAAGTTATAGGGCAATAAATACAAGTAGCATTTTGCTATTTCCAAACCACTTTTTTTCAAAATTAGCGCTAGTTACATTGGGACACTGATATCTTTAAGGAATCCCTGAATATCCCTTGACATGTATATATGACATGTATATACTTTTTTAGAAGACATCCCAAAGTATTGATCTAGGCCAATTTTGGCATATTTCATGCCATAATTTCACCGCTAAATGTGATTAAAAAAAATTGTTCGCTTTTTCACAATTTTTTTCTCAAAATTTAGATTTCTCACTGAAATTATTTACAAACAACTTGTGCAATTATGGCAAAAATGGTTGTAAATGCTAGCAGACATATATGGCTTTGGCATTGCTTTTTGGTAATTAGAAGGCCGCTAAATGCCACTGTGCACCACACGTGTATTATGCCCAGCAGGGAAGGAGTTATTTAGGGAGCATGTAGGGAGCTTCTAGGGTTAATTTTACTTTAGTGTAGTGTAGTAGACAACCCCAAGTATTGATCTAGGCCCATCTTGGTATATTTCATGCCACCATTTCACCGCCAAATGTGATCAAATAATAAAAAATGTTAAATTTTTCACAATTTTTGGATTCTCACTGAAATTATTTACAGTTTTTGCAATTATGGCACAAATGGTTGTACAATCTTCTCTGAGATCCCCTGTGTTCATAAATAACAGACATAGATGGCTTTGGTGTTGCTTTTTGGTAATTAGAATGCTGCTAAATGCCCCTGCGCACCACACATGTATTATGCCCAGCAGTGAAGGGGTTAATTAGGGAGCTTGTATGGAGCTTGTAGGGTTGATTTTAGCTTTAGTGTAGTGTAGTAGACAACCCAAAGTATTGATCTAGGCCCATTTTTGGATATTTCATGCCACCATTTCACCGCCAAATGTGATCAAATAAAAAAAATTGTTCACTTTTTAACAAACTTTAGGTTTCTCACTGAAATTATTTACAAACAGCTTGTGCAATTATGGCACAAATGGCTGTAAATGCTTCTCTGGGATCCCCTTTGTTCAGAAATAGCAGACATATATGGCTTTGGTGTTGCTTTTTGGTAATTAGAAGGCCGCTAAATGCCACTGCGCACCACACGTGTATTATACCCAACAGTGAAGGGGTTAATTAGGGAGCTTCTAGGGTTAATTTTAGCTTTAGTGTAGTGTAGTAGATAACCCCAAGTATTGATCTAGGCACATCTTGGTATATTTCATGCCACCATTTCACAGCCAAATGCGATCAAATAAAAATAAATTGTTCACTTTTTCACAAACTTTAGGTTTCTCACTGAAATTATTTACAAACAGCTTGTGCAATTATGGCACAAATGGTTGTAAATGCTTCTCTGGGATCCCAGACCGCTGACTGCTTTGTTCAGTCTAACACAGAGAAAAGTCTTGACAAAGCTCCCTGTGAGGACCGAAACGTTGACTGAATTTATGAATCAATAAAATTTATGTTAATTAAGACCTGTGTGTGCCTCTTCTCTACATGAAAAGTTTATATATATATATATATATATATATATATATATATATATATATATATATATACACACACACTTCTGAGGCCTTCCCAGTCAAATATCATGAAACATGGAATAACAGTTTTATTAATTTTTAATATGTTTTTACATGTTTTCTATAGACATATTTTAAATTCCAATGTTCTTCACATATATGTACTGTATATAAAAAAATCCAGATTAGATTTGCACTCTCACCACATGCATCTGCCACGGAGTCAGGGAGCATCAATTCTATCCATAAAATACAAGATCCGCACTCACTGGACTTATTCCAATATTATAATTTAATTGTGTGATGTTTCTGGGGCCGAACAACCCCTTCTTCAGTGTACATATATTTATACATATATATATGGCAAGCAGGAAACGGCGCTCTCTGGTCTTGGTAAACAGTTAATTTATTAAGTGACGTTTCGGGGAATACACCCCTTCATCAGACCAATGTTACATACAGTGACACAAACATTTATATACTTACATAAGACCCTTCCCCAGTGTAAAAACCGCAAAAAAGTCTGTTGCCAACGCAACCAGATTTTGGTAAACAACACAGTGTAAAACATAGTATAAACAAATAATGTAGAAAAACTCCAGCAAGAAACAAAACTTTTTAAAACTATACCTATACAATGATGTGAATATGCCTGTGGACTACTTAATCATATGTAGGATTCAAATATGCATAACCTATACTAAAGTGTGACAAACAATAGTGGCACAGGAATCAGGGATATATTGAAAATGATACAAAAACATTGTTACAATCATGTACATCAAAGTAGTAGCCTACACGCATAATTCTAAATGCGAGTACAGATGCACCAGATACTCTTGACCAAATGTGGAATCCAAATATACAACCAAATATAGCCTGATATGCCAGGGTAAATTCAAACATAGATTCCAATGAACACTAAATAGGCCGTGGGAGTCCGGATCCCCCGGTGTGATAAGGCCGTGCAGTGTAGGGAATATTACAAAGTGGTTGATAGATCGAGCTGCAATGCGCATGCGTATCGCGTGAAGTGCGCCACCCACTCTGGAGGGATAGAGCCATAGGATAGGGCGAAAAGGGCAAGCCCCTATGTAGTTAAATGCGGACGTGTAACTGGGTGCTGGCCCAAAAACTGGCCAATATGTGTCATCTAAACGCAGTATCGCCAATCCAGCTCATATACTTAAACATAAAGGGGCCATCTGTTAATCTGCAGGGAAAAGGACAAGGATCACATTGCATGCAAGAGTTGATTAGCATATGAGTAGCATTGATACGAACTATGTGATAGGCTATTGACCCCAAGGAGGGAAACGATTATGTGTGGCTATCGTAACCATATAAGCAGGGAACCATAAATATATGTGCAGCACAAGATAAGGGCTATGTGTCAGCCTGATGACCATGAGGGGAAAATGATAAATCATGCTATAAGAGTGGCTGATACAACAACATCCGAGGGACCGTTAACAGATGTGAGGGACCATTAACAGATGTACTGCATCAGATAGGGGCTATATATCAGGTAGAAGACTTCACAGGGGGACTGATAATTCCATATTTAGGGGTGGCCACCGTGGTTTATACCTACCGGGGGAATATTACAGAGGAATATTGCAATGCAAAGGGGTCATAAGCTACTGCCAGAACCATAATGCAGGGAACTTTAAATCAAAGTGAGGGTAGATAAATGTATATAAACATATCGCAAAAAGATCAGGATAGTGACATCAGTAGGAAATCCTGAGACCACTACCCCAAAGTAACAACCAGTCAAATGGCAATATACTGACACCATGGTAGAGCACACTAATGCCAGCAGTGGCACGCAATGCCCAGACACTCAAAGTGCCAAGGGTACAACAAATTATTTATATATATATATATATATATATATATATATATACACACACACACACAATATATTTATCTATATCTGTATATATTCAATTAGATATACAGGTTTAGGTATATATTTCACAAAAATATATAAATAGAAATATATATTTTAAAATACAAAAAACATGTTTTCCTATGTGAAGAACATTGGAATGTAAATTATTCATAACTCACTTCAGGTTTAGCGCAGTTGGTTGGGTTAGCATGCAAGTGATAACCATGATTTTTTTTTTTTTAACATTGGGCCACAAAGAAGTCTATGGGCTCCGTGTACAAAGCAGTAAAAGCTGCTCCGGAGCCTTTGCGGGGCAGGTTTGCATATGCGAGCCTGCTTCCTGCAATGTAAGAAGCAGCAGTCACTAGACCGCTGCTTCTTACACCCTACACCACCTCTGAGGTGGCGAGGAAAAATCACAGAGAGCTCGCTCTCGTGACTGACAGCCCCTTCAGTCATGTGATTGGTCGTACAAATGAAGGGGCAATAGATCCACTGCCCATGTGTAGCGAAGGCGGGCAGACAGCTTCGCGAGTTGAGAAGCTGTCCGCCCCCCGCTTAGTACATGGAGCCCATTGTAGAGAAAAAGTTAACGCAGTATCAAAAGCCCTGAAGTTAGCGCGCATTGGACTTTCACTTGCACACTAACTTTTTACTTTCATCTTGTAATAAACATGCAGGGCCGGATTTCTCATTAGGCACAGTAGGCATGTGCCTACAGGCGCACTGCAGCGAGGGGCGCCACGCCGACCTGTATGAGAGATTTACTGTGTCAGTATTTTAATTAAAAATAAAAGCATATGCTGGCTGCAGTCAGTAACTTTTTTTAAATTAAAATACAAAGGCTGGCTCTGGCGCTTGGCTCAGCGCGACAGCGCCGTAACCGCCTGTTTTGCGGCGGGGACTCGGGTAGGGTCTGAGGCCAAGGGAGGAGAGGAGTACCCTGACTCCAGTCAGACAGTGATCTGTTCCTGATCTTGACGCACGCAGTGTCACGTTTGGTTTGCAGGGTTGAGAGGGGTGGCGCACCCACATCACAAGATGCTTGCCACCCTCAGAGTCAGAGTAGCGGGAAAGACTAGTGACTGACTGACAATGACATGAAGATTACTGAGTCTGAGTGACCGTAAGTAACTTAGAAAATATCTATATTTGTGTTAATACATTCCTAAAAATTATAAACATGACATCTATAATCCACTTAATCCGATTTAGAAAACATATCAGCAAACAACATACTGATTAAGCCCTATAAAGCAATAGAACATGCAGACAAATCATCTAATAAATAATGCATGATTTGAATAATAGTTCCTTAATATGGAATCGTTTATCTAATCCTGTATATTATTTTAGCAACAAATGCTGTATAAGGGCTTTTTATGTGCATCAATCTTGACAACTGCCAATAACATGTTTAATTAGTGGTTCAGTAACTTTTATTTGAGTTAACTGGGTAAGACTTGAGATATTCTTAATTCTATCTTTTTGGACCCTGGAGACTGCACTTGAAATCATTGGTCTAGCTGGTCTTGTTTATTTTTATGTTTTTTCCTTTTAATATTTCTTTTTCAAATGAATGTTGAATGAATGAATGGTCAATAATTTTTTTTTAAAAACATTTTTGCCCACTTTGATTGGGTTATACATTTTGATAAGGCTTTTTTGTTTTCCTACAAAATGGTACTGAGGTCTTATCTTCACTTTGAGACGTTTTGAATTAAAGGGACATGATACTTTATTATTCTGTGATCAAAAAAAGCAAAACCATTGTGTGTGGTATATATATATATATATATATATATATATATATATATATATATATATATATATATATATATATATATATATATACATACATACACACACAAACTAGTAGCTGGGTGCGGGCAGTGTAAAATATTCTAATATTACATCATTTTCAGCTATCCAAAGCACAAATTATTTGCATATATTAACATAAATGCATTTAATAATATGTGCAATACAAATTAAACATTTAATATTAGCTAAATTTAGCTTAATACTGGATACAATTTTATCAGGGTGGTCAGTAAAATCAGCCGGATGGTGTCCCTTTAAAGGGACATTGTACAATAGATTTTTCTTTGCATAAATGTTTTTTAGATGATCCATTTATATAGGCCATCTGGGAGTGTTTTTGTAACAATGCAAATTTTTGCATATTTTAAATAACATTTTGTGCTGATTTTCAGACTCCTACCTTAAGCTTTAATATTTTACATCTAATATTTATTTTTAGTTGTCCTAAATAATAATAAAAATAAATCCTCAGTTTTTTCACTTCTTTTGTGAGGGGGGCCCGGGGGGGGGGGGGGGGGGGACGCTTCAGGTTTTTGTGCCTACAGGCACCTGAGATGTAAATCCGGCCCTGTAAACATGCTAACCTGCCCGCAAGAATTTTTTACTTTGAGCGCAGTTAGCATGCAAGTGAGAAATGTATTTAGCTCGCCACTTGTAATCTGGTCCACAATGTTTTATTTGATTATTTTATTGTCTAGTGTTATAATATGTATTTTTTATTTCTAAAAATCATGTTTCATGCTTGGGATGTTCATATTTAATAGAAGACAGTAGCCATAGCCTCCTAGTTTTACAAAAGTGTATTGTTTAACTTTGCACTGTCAAAAGTGGGGGGTTTTTTGGAACTGACAAATTTTTCCATATTGTATTTTTATTGCCTATATAAATTCAAACTATTCTGAAACTGTTATAATATTGCGACTGCACTGTAACAAATTTGGTATTACTATAGACATGTATACAAATATTGTTATTGCCATGATGGTTTTAACATCGGCCAAATAGGTAAACAGTGTATAGTTAACTGAAAGCTACATGACAAAAAGCACTTGTTGCCCTAGAATTAATAAACCCCATTTGTGAAACTAATATTAGTGATGTTGCAAACCTAAAAATTTGGGTTCGCGAACGTCGAACGCGAACTTCCACAACTGTTTGCGAACGGGCGAACCGCCATAGACTTCTATAGGCAGGCGAACTTTAAAACCCACAGGGACTCTTTCTGGCCACAATAGTGATGGAAAAGTTGTTTCAAGGGGACTAAAACCTGGACTGTGGCATGCCGGAGGGGGATCCATGGCAAAACTCCCATGGAAAATTACATAGTTGATGCAGAGTCTGGTTTTAAGCCATAAAGGGCATAAATCACCTAACATTCCTAAATTGTTTGGAATAACGTGCTTTAAAACATCAGGTATGATGTTGTATTGATCAGGTAGTGTAAGGGTTACGCCCGCTTCACAGTGACAGACCAAAATCCCCGTTTAAAGGGACAGTCTACACCAGAATTTTTATTGTTTTAAAAGATAGATAATCCCTTTATTACCCATTTCCCAGTTTTCCATAACTAACACATTTATAATAATATACTTTTAACCTCTGTGATTATCTTGTATCTAAGCCTCTGCAAACTGCCCCTTTTTTCAGTTCTTTTGACAGACTTGCAGTCTAGCCAATCAGTGCCTGCTCCCAGATAACTTCTCGTGCACGAGCACAGTGTTATCTATATGAAATACGTGAACTAACACCCTCTAGTGGTGAAAAACTGTTAAAATGCAATCTGAAAGAGGTGGGCTTCAAGGTCTAAGAAATTAGCATATGAATCTCCTAGGTTAAGCTTTCAACTAAGAATACCAAGAGAACAAAGCAAAATTGGTGATAAAAGTACATTTGAAAATTGTTTAAAATTACATGCTCTATCTGAATCATGAAAGTTTATTTTGGCCTAGACTGTCCCTTTAACGCACCGCAAACAACCGCAAACAGTACATTTGCACAACCGCAAACTCCCCATTTGCACAAGGTTGGATACCAAGCTAGCCATGTCCCGTTCCTTGTCCTCACTGATGTCATTGAAGGTCTCTTCTTCCACCCAGCAACGTACAACACCAAGGGTCCCCGAAAGGTGACAACAAGCCCCCTAGGACGCCTGCTGTGTTTGGTCTTCCACCTCCTCAAAGCCAACTTCCTCCTCTGACTCCTCTTCTTCAGACTCCTCTCTCTGCGTTGCCTCTCTCTGCGTTATTATAAGGTGTGTTAAGTAGTACTATTCCTATCAGTTTAATCCCTGTTATGTGCCTTTTTTTGGTTTGGTTTTTCAAGCCACAGTGCAGCACCAGAGGCCAGAAAAATTAGGCATGTACACATGCCTGAAAAATTAGGTATTGTTGCAGCCGCTGCTGTAGCAGCGGCCAGAAAAATTGATGTTTGTTTCCCAGGCAGAAAGTGCCCTAAAACATTGCGGCTTGAACCCTAGTTGGTGGCGGATAAGTCACGCAAGTCATCCGGCATTTAGAGATCAAATACAGCAGCGTGTGGACCATTTTTAGCCCAAGGCAGCTCATCTCATCAGGCCTTTTTTAGTCAAATGCATCGCCCACTGTCAGTCACTTCGGGATCCATCCCTCATTCATCTTAATAAAGGTGAGGTAATCTAGACTTTTTTGACCTAGGCGACTTCTCTTCTCAGTGACAATACCTCCTGCTGCACTGAAGGTCCTTTCTGATAGGACACTTGAAGCGGGGCAAGCCAGAAGTTCTATTGCAAATTGGGATAGCTCAGGCCACAGGTCAAGCCTGCACACCCAGTAGTCAAGGGGTTCATCGCTCCTCAGAGTGTCAAGATCTGCAGTTAAGGCGAGGTAGTCTGCTACCTGTTGGTTGAGTCGTTCTCTGAGGGTGGACCCCGAAGGGCTGTGGGGATGCATAGGAGTTAAAAAGCTCTGCATGTCCTCCATCAACAACACGTCTGTAAAGCGTCCTGTCCTTGCTGGGGTGGTGGTGGGAGGAGGAGGATTACTTTCACCTCTTCCCCTGTTAGATTCCCGTTGTGCTGTGACATCACCCTTATACGCTGTTTGCGAACGGGCGAACCGCCATAGACTTCTATAGGCAGGCGAACTTTAAAACCCACAGGGACTCTTTCTGGCCACAATAGTGATGGAAAAGTTGTTTCAAGGGGACTAACACCTGGACTGTGGCATGCCGGAGGGGGATCCATGGCAAAACTCCCATGGAAAATTACATAGTTGATGCAGAGTCTGGTTTTAAGCCATAAAGGGCATAAATCACCTAACATTCCTAAATTGTTTGGAATAACGTGCTTTAAAACATCAGGTATGATGTTGTATTGATCAGGTAGTGTAAGGGTTACGCCCGCTTCACAGTGACAGACCAAAATCCCCGTTTAAAGGGACAGTCTACACCAGAATTTTTATTGTTTTAAAAGATAGATAATCCCTTTATTACCCATTTCCCAGTTTTCCATAACTAACACATTTATAATAATATACTTTTAACCTCTGTGATTATCTTGTATCTAAGCCTCTGCAAACTGCCCCTTTTTTCAGTTCTTTTGACAGACTTGCAGTCTAGCCAATCAGTGCCTGCTCCCAGATAACTTCTCGTGCACGAGCACAGTGTTATCTATATGAAATACGTGAACTAACACCCTCTAGTGGTGAAAAACTGTTAAAATGCAATCTGAAAGAGGTGGGCTTCAAGGTCTAAGAAATTAGCATATGAACCTCCTAGGTTAAGCTTTCAACTAAGAATACCAAGAGAACAAAGCAAAATTGGTGATAAAAGTACATTTGAAAATTGTTTAAAATTACATGCTCTATCTGAATCATGAAAGTTTATTTTGGCCTAGACTGTCCCTTTAACGCACCGCAAACAACCGCAAACAGTACATTTGCACAACCGCAAACTCCCCATTTGCACAAGGTTGGATACCAAGCTAGCCATGTCCCGTTCCTTGTCCTCACTGATGTCATTGAAGGTCTCTTCTTCCACCCAGCAACGTACAACACCAAGGGTCCCCGAAAGGTGACAACAAGCCCCCTAGGACGCCTGCTGTGTTTGGTCTTCCACCTCCTCAAAGCCAACTTCCTCCTCTGACTCCTCTTCTTCAGACTCCTCTCTCTGCGTTGCCTCTCTCTGGGTTCTTATAAGGTGTGTTAAGTAGTACTATTCCTATCAGTTTAATCCCTGTTATGTGCCTTTTTTGGTTTGGTTTTTCAAGCCACAGTGCAGCACCAGAGGCCAGAAAAATTAGGCATGTACACATGCCTGAAAAATTAGGTATTGTTGCAGCCGCTGCTGTAGCAGCGGCCAGAAAAATTGATGTTTGTTTCCCAGGCAGAAAGTGCCCTAAAACATTGCGGCTTGAACCCTAGTTGGTGGCGGATAAGTCACGCAAGTCATCCGGCATTTAGAGATCAAATACAGCAGCGTGTGGACCATTTTTAGCCCAAGGCAGCTCATCTCATCAGGCCTTTTTTAGTCAAATGTATCGCCCACTGTCAGTCACTTCGGGATCCATCCCTCATTCATCTTAATAAAGGTGAGGTAATCTAGACTTTTTTGACCTAGGCGACTTCTCTTCTCAGTGACAATACCTCCTGCTGCACTGAAGGTCCTTTCTGATAGGACACTTGAAGCGGGGCAAGCCAGAAGTTCTATTGCAAATTGGGATAGCTCAGGCCACAGGTCAAGCCTGCACACCCAGTAGTCAAGGGGTTCATCGCTCCTCAGAGTGTCAAGATCTGCAGTTAAGGCGAGGTAGTCTGCTACCTGTCGGTTGAGTCGTTCTCTGAGGGTGGACCCCGAAGGGCTGTGGCGATGCATAGGAGTTAAAAAGCTCTGCATGTCCTCCATCAACAACACGTCTGTAAAGCGTCCTGTCCTTGCTGGGGTGGTGGTGGGAGGAGGAGGATTACTTTCACCTCTTCCCCTGTTAGATTCCCGTTGTGCTGTGACATCACCCTTCTACGCTGTGTAAAGCATACTTTTTAATTTATTTTGGAACTGCTGCATCCTTTCCGATTTGCGGTAATTTGGTAACATTTCAGGCACTTTATGCTTATACCAGGGGTCTAGTAGCGTGGACACCCAGTACAGGTCGTTCTCCTTCAGCCTTTTTATACGAGGGTCCCTCAACAGGCATGACAGCATGAAAGACCCCATTTGCACAAGGTTGGATGCCGAGCTACTCATGTCCCGTTCCTCCTCCTCATTGATCTCACTGAAGGTATCTTCTTCCCCCCAGCCACGTACAACACCATGGGTACCAGATAGGTGACAACGAGCACCCTGGGATGCCTGTTGTGGTTGGTCTTCCTCCTCCTCCTCAAAGCCACATTCCTCCTTTGAGTCCTCTTCCTCACAATCCTCTTCCAGCATTGCTGCAGGTCCAGCAAGCGATGCTGATAAGGCTTTTTCTGGTGGTGATGGTGACCACAACTCTTCCTCTTCCTCTTCACGCTCATCTACAGCCTGATCCAGCACTCTTAACAGGGCACGCTCCAGGAAGAAAACAAATGGTATGATGTCGCTGATGGTGCCTTCGGTGCGACTGACTAGGTTTGTCACCTCCTCAAAAGGACGCATGAGCCTACAGGCATTGCGCATGAGTGCCCAGTAACGTGGCAAAAAAATTCCCAGCTCCGCAGAGGCTGTCCTAGCACCCCGGTCATACAATAGTCGTTAACGGCTTTTTCTTGTTGGATCAGGCGGTCGAACATTAGGAGTGTTGAATTCCAACGTGTCGGGCTGTCGCAAATCAAGCGCCTCACTGGCATGTGGATTCGCTGCTGGATATCTGAAAAGTGCGCCATGGCCGTGTAGGAACGCCTCAAATGGCCACACACCTTCCTGGCCTGCTTCAGGACGTCCTGTAAGCCTGGGTACTTATGCACAAAGCGTTGTACGATCAGATTACACACATGTGCCATGCATGGAACATGTGTCAACTTGCCTAAATTCAATGCCGCCACCAAATTTCTTCCGTTGTCACTAACCACTTTGCCAATCTCCAGTTGGTGTGGAGTCAGCCACTGATCCACCTGTGCATTCAGGGCGGACAGGAGTGCTGGTCCGGTGTGACTCTCTGCTTTCAGGCAAGTCAACCCCAATACGGCGTGACACTGCCGTATCCGTGATGTGGAATAGTACCTGGGGAGCTGGGGGGGTGCCATTGATGTGGAGCAAGACGCAGCAGCAGAAGAGGACTCAGCCAAGGAGCTTACTGAAGAGGATGTAATAGGAGGAGTAGAGGAGGTGGCAGCAGGCCTGCCTGCAAGTCGTGGCGGTGTCACCAACTCCTCTGCAGAGCCACGCATTCCATGCTTGGCAGCCGTCAGCAGGTATACCCAATGCACAGTGTAGGTGATATACCTGCTCTGACCATGCTTTGCAGACCAGGTATCAGTGGTCAGATGGACCCTTGCCCCAACACTGTGTGCCAGATATGCCATTACTTCCTTTTGCACAATCGAGTACAGGTTGGGGATTGCCTTTTGTGCAAAGAAATTTCGGCCGGGTACCTTCCACTGCGGTGTCCCAATAGCTACAAATTTTTTGAATGCCTCAGACTCCACCAGCTTGTATGGTAAAAGCTGGCGGGTGAAGAGTTCAGTCAAGCCAGCTGTCAGATACCGGGCAAGGGGGTGACTTTGTGACATTGGCTTCTTACGCTCAAACATGTCCTTGACAGACACCTGACTGTGGGCAGATGAGCAGGAACTGCTCAAGACGAGACACGGAGTGGTGGATGGTTGAGAGGGGGCAAGGAGGACAGCAGTGGTTGACGTGGCTGAAGATGCTGGACCAGGAGGAGGATGGCGGCTTTGAGTTTGTGTGCTGCTTGCACTCATGTGTTGATCCCATAGGCGATTGTGATGTGCGATCATGTGCCTTCGCAAAGCAGTTGTACCTAGGTGGGTGTTGGACTTCCCACGACTCAGTTTCTTTTGGCACAGGTTGCAAATGGCATCGCTGTTGTCAGAGGTAGACACACAAAAAAAATGCCACACTGATGAGCTCTGCGATGACGGCATTCTGGTGGTGGCAACAGCATGCATTGATTGGCGTGCTGTCTGGCTGACCCCGGGTGCCGATGCATGCTGTCTGACTGTGCCACTAGCTCCTTGCGATGACCTCCCCCTCCTTCCAACTCATCTCCTCCTCCTCTCTGTCTCCCCATCTGAACTTTCCCCCTCTTCTTCTTCTCTTCTAGCGGGCACCCACATGACATCCACGGACGCATTGTCATCATCAACCACTTTACTTGTATCTGACAACTCAACAAAGGAAGCAGCAGCGGGTACAACATCATCATCATCACACCGTACCTCCATGTGTGTAATGCTGCCTGATTGAGACATATCCCTGTTATCTACATCCTCTGGCAATAATGGTTGCGCATCACTATCACTCATTTCTTCCAACTGATGTGTAAATAACTCCTCTGACAGATCAAGTGAAGCGGCTGTGGTGCTAGTGTTGGTGGTGGCGGCAGGCGGGCGAGTGATAACTTGAGAGGTGCCCGAAGATAAGCTGGAGGAGGATGGTGCGTCAAGATTCCGAGAGGAAGCTGTAAAAGATTGGGTGTCCTGTGTTAGCCAGTCAACTATGTCCTCAGAAATGTTCGAGTTTGGGGTACGTGGCCTCTGAACACTGGGCATTATTCTAGGGCCAAAGGGAATCACAGCACCACGAACACGACGGACCATGCGGGGGGGCCTGCCTCTGCCTGTCATTTTTTTTCCGATTAGTGGTACTATGCATGCAAGCTACTGTGACAACAGATATGAGTGGCACTGTGCACTGGCAGAAGTTGGCAGAGTAGACGCTGTAGTCCTGACACACACGCTTGCAGACAGCTAACTGCTATTCAATCTATTACAGTCAAAATTGTATTTTTTTTTTTTTTAAATGTACACTACTGTTACACCAGATATGAGTTGCACTGGTGTGATACTGTGCCCTGGCAGGCAGGCACTGAAACGCACACGTGTGAAGGAAACTGACTGCTATTATTTAACACAGTCAAAAAAGTGTTTTTTTTTTTTTAAATCTACACTACTGTTACACCACATATGAGTTGCACTGGGGTGACACTGTGCCCTGGTAGGCAGGCACTTAAACGCACACGTGTGAAGGAAACTGACTGCTATTATTTAACACAGTCAAAAAAGTGCTGTTTTTTTTTTAAATCTACACTACTGTTACACCAAATATGAGTTGCACTGGGGTGACACTGTGCCCTGGCAGGCAGGCACTTAAAAGCACACGCGTGAAGGAAACTGACTGCTATTATTTAACGCAGTCAAAAAAGTGTTGTTTTTTTTAAAATCTACACTACTGTTACACCACATATGAGTTGCACTGGGGTGACACTGTGCCCTGGCAGGCAGGCAGGCACTTAAACGCACACGTGTGAAGGAAACTGATTGCCATTATTTAACACAGTCAAAAAAGTGTTGTTTTTGTTTTTAAATCTACACTACTGTTACACCACATATGAGTTACACTGGGGTGACACTGTGCCCTGGCAGGCACTGAAACGCACACGTGTGAAGGAAACTGACTGCTATTATTTAACACAGTAAAAATGTGTTGTTGTTTTTTTAAATCTACACTACTGTTACACCACATATGAGTTGCACTGGGGTGACACTGTTCTCTGGCAAGCAGGCACTTAAACGCACACGTGTGAAGGAAACTGACTGCTATTATTTAACACAGTCAAATAAGTGTTGTTTTTTTAAAATCTACACTACTGTTACACCACATATGAGTTGCACTGGGGTGACACTGTGCCCTGGCAGACAGGCACTGAAACGCACACGTGTGAAGGAAACTGATTGCTATTATTTAACACAGTCAAAAAAGTGTTGTTTTTTTTAAATCTACACTACTGTTACACCGCATATGAGTTGCACTGGGGTGACACTGTGCCCTGGCAGGCAGGCACTTAAACGCACACGTGTGAAGGATACTGACTGCTATTATTTAACACAGTCAAAAAAGTGTTGTTTTTTTAAAATCTACACTACTGTTACACCACATATGAGTTGCACTGGTGTGACACTGCCCTGGCAGGCAGGCACTGAAACGCACACGTGTGAAGGAAACTGATTGCTATTATTTAACACATTCAAAAAAGTATTGTTTTTTTTAAATGTACACTACTGTTACACCAGATATGAGTGGTGGCACTGGGCAAGTGGACACAGTATACGCTGTGAGCCTGACACACAAGCTGGCAGGCAGGCAACTGCAATTAGATTACACAGGAAAAAAAAAAGCAGATTTTTTAGCCCTAAAAAGGGATTTTTGGGGTGCTGTCCTTACAGCAGAGATCAGATGAGTTCTTCAGGACTGTAGTGGACACTGAATACCCTAGCCTAGCTATAGATTTCCCTATTCAATCAGCAGCAGCTACACTGTCCCTCCTCTCGCTAACAATGCAGCTTCCAAATGAATCTAAAATGGATGCTGTCCTGGAGGTAGGAGGGTCTGCTGATCATTGGCTGGAATGTGCCTGCTGACTGTGAGGTACAGGGTCAAAGTATTACTCAATGATGACGAATAGGGGGCAGCGAACGCGAACATGTTATGTTCGCCTGATACTCTTCGCTGGCGAACAATTCGCAACATCACTACCTAATATCTCTCTGGAAAAAATTTCCAGTGTTGACACTCTAAAATAGCTACATTCGTAAAAATTATTTTTACCCATTCTTTATTAAAGCAGCCCTATTGAAATCAAAGGATCAACTTCTATCTCGAAATTGTTACATTTTTGCACCATAGTAGCTTCACTTTCAAGAATAACAGCAACACAAAAATGCAAAATATTACAAAACAAATTTTAATCCACCTTATAGTTTACTCTGACATATGCACAATAGACAACATTTTTTATTAAGTTCATGAGAATTAAAAAACAAGACTATGTTGTCAGCTTTCAAATAGTGAGACACAACAGCAAAACAAGATACCTCACAAGGGCAATTAGGTATTTTAGGTGAAAAATCCAGAACAGGCCTCAAAAACACACAGGAACTACCACAATCAGTCGCTTGTGTGTGTCTACAAGGTTTTGGCGCCAGTTCTTATTCTATCCAGCACAACTACACTACCCTAATAAGACATGCACATATTTTACTATTACAATCGTTTTTAAAAAAGTTACAAGCGTGTCACAGTTGTAATTATTGCTTTTCCACATGCCAGCAGTTTTCATTTGCTGCCCAAAATATAATGTATAGTGGTGCAAGCAGCCTAACGGGCGTCTACAGATGTAGCCCATTGACAGAAAATACTAAATAACAGAAGTACACAGCTGTTGATGATAAACCCAAAAACACATAAAAAAAAAATTCTAACCTTACCTTTTCTCGTTGGTCTCTAAAACTTGTTGCAAAATGTCACTGTGTGGTTGTCCTAATTGTGTCCTTAACAGAAAGCATACAGCATTAACAATCTGCAAGCAGTGTGAGTGACCCTCTAGAAAGATGTGGGCTATTATCTCTTAGCCAACTACTTTAACTAAATATTCTGTTTTATGTTTTTAGTACATAATGCTTTCTGTCCATGAATAATACATTTCTGGATATGTGGATGGATAGACAGACAGACAGAGAGACATACAGACAGACAGAGAGAGGTAGACAGATAGAGAGACATACAGACAGACAGAGAGAGGTAGACAGATAGAGAGACATACAGACAGATAGACATACAGACAGAGAGACAGACAGACAGATAGATGGATATATAGATAGATCATCAATAGTTTATAAATAATTTCGATACTATGAAAGTATTGTTAGACACTATTGTACATATATTATGCTCTTTTACTTGAGGCCTAATCAATAGTTTCTGAAACTGCCCATTTTCTATATTTAGATGATGCCTTTGTCAGATCATATTTGAACTTTTTCTACAGAACTATACAATATAATTAAAATCAAAAACGTTTCAGAGAATTGACTGTACCTTCAATAAAGGTGATTTTAACTGAAGAATGTGCTTATTTCTACAAATTAAGTTTCATTATATTTAAGTGCTTGAGTCTTCTGCGTTTACAGTGAAGTACAGAACAAAGGCTCCCATGACACTGGCATGGAACGTAGACACATCAGTCAATCACCATTGTTATCTACACTAATCAAGAGCAATAAATCCTCATTGGAAATATCCTCTAGCTGGTAAACTGTGAAGAGCAGAAACGTTGCACACAATAAGCATTGTATTAAGATTTTGTTTGTAGTTCAGTTATAAAGATTTGCAAAGAAAACATTTTTGGTAAGCTGAGCAATAGTTATAAATCTATATGAGACAGATCTTTTTATGCTTCAGATGACACTTGTTGAGGAATACATTAATTCTTAATAATGGTAATAACCAAATCTAGGGGTGCTGTGAGGTGCTATGCAACAACAATCTATAATGTTTCAAGTCGTTTTTAAAAATCAGAAAATATCAATAAGTATATTTTGTATGATGCTCATGGCAAGATGTGTTAAATGGGGGAAGAACACTTTAAATGACAAAAGAAGTAATACATAGTTAAAATAATGACCTACTATCAGTATTACCTTCCAAGTTCTATTGGCTTTTGCAGGGCATTCGTGGGGCCCTGGGCAAGACAAATTTGTGGGGCTCCACAGCTCAGTGCCGTTATTTCCATCTTCCTGTAAACCCTGCACACTGTATGATCCAACATTTAGTGTTACCTACTGTATATGAAGAATAACACAATATATAACACCTCCTGATGCCATAAACACTTCTTCATAAACTACATACAAGATGTACAGTGCACCATCTCATAACCTCACCCCTGACATTGCAGGGACCCCAAAGCACAAGGTCCTGAATGGTACCTCCTTGGGCAGGCCTGTTATTTGTCAGCACCTAACAATGGTTATGTTAATTTAGAGAAATGATTTTATATATATATATATATATATATATATAAATTCCAGGAGGGTATTTGACTCCTCTTGTTCCTTACCCCCTTCTAATGTCCATTTTCCATTTGCTTTATTTGAGATATCAGAAACTTTATGAAAGAAACTTAATTTCTATCTAGAGTGATTTATCTGCTTTATAAATTTAAATATTCAATAATGTACATTAAAATTATGGCTTAGGCCCTATACATTTTATTTACCTTAGGTTGTTTTTTTTTTTTAGATTAGGCTTTCATTTTGGGGGGTTGGGGTTACTTTTATTGTAGTATTTATTTGAAAAAGAGCTGACACTTTAGGGCAATGCCCTACAAAAAGCCATTCTAGTTTAGGTTGTTTGCTTTTTTCCATTTATTTTTTAAGGGGGCCTTAGTTTTAGTATTGGCATAATTGTGGGTTTTTTATTTTTGGTAGTGTTGTTTTTTGTTTTCTGTAATGTTAGGTTTTGTTTTTGTTTGTTTTTTGTAAATGTATTGTTTGTTATTTTTGTAACTTACGGCTAGATTACCAGTTGTGCGTTAGGGTAAAAAAGCAGCGTTAAGAGGTCTAACCTCTGATTGTGACAGCCAATAGAATGCGAGCTCAATCCTATTGGCTGATTGGATCAGCCAATAGGATTGAACTTCACTCCTATTGGCTGATCCAATCAGCCAATAGGATTTTTTCTACCTTAATTCCGATTGGCTGATAGAATTCTATCAGCCAATCGGAATCTAAGGGACGCCATCTTGGATGATGTCACTTAAAGGTATCTTCATTAAGCTTTAATCGTCGGATGAAGAGGATGCTCCGCATCGGATGTCTTGAAGATGGACCCGCTCCGTGCCGGATGGATGAAGATAGAAGATGCCATCTGGATGAAGACTTCTGCCCATCTGGAGGACCACGTCGCCCGGCTTGGATGAAGACTTCTCCCGGCTTTGAGCTAACTGCCCTTTTAAGAGCAATGCCCATTCAAATTCCCTTTTCAGGGCAATGGGGAACTTAGGTTTTTTTAGATAGTATTTTATTTGGGGGGTTGTTTGAGTGGGTGGTGGGTTTTACTGTTGGGGGGGGTTATTTGTATTTTTTTTTACAGGTAAAAGAGCTGATTACTTTGGGGCAATGTCCCGCAAAAGGCCCTTTTAAGGGCTATTGGTAGTTTAGTTTAGGCTAGGTTTTTTGTTTTGTTTTTTGGGGGGGGGCTTTTTTATTTTCTAATAGGGCTATTAGATTATCTGTAATTAGTTTAAATATCTGTAATTTGTTTATTATTTTCTGTAATTTAGTGTTTGTTTTTTTTTACTTTAGCTAATTTAATTTAATTTAGGTCATTGTTTTTAATTTAGTTAATTTATTTAATTATAGTGTAGTGTTAGGTGTTAGTGTAACTTAGGTTAGGTTTTATTTTACGGGTACTTTTGTATTTATTTTAGCTAGGTAGTTATTAAATAGTTTATAACTATTTAATAAATATTCTACCTAGTTAAAATAAATACAAACTTGCCTGTAAAATAAAAATAAACCCTAAGATAGCTACAATGTAACTATTATATTGTAGCTACCTTAGGGTTTATTTTACAGGTAAGTATTTAGTTTTAAATAGGAATTATTTATTTAATGATAGGAATATTTATTTAGATTTATTGTAATTATATTTAAGTTAGGGTGTGTTAGGGTTAGGGTTAGACTTAGGTTTAGGGGTTAATAACTTTAAAATAGTGGCGGCTACTTTGGGGGCGGCAGATTAGGGGTTAATAAATGTAGCTATACAGATTAAGGGTTAATAAATATAATGTAGGTGTCGGCGATGTTGGGGGCAGAAGATTTGGGGTTAATACATATAATGTAGGTGGCGGCAGTGTCCGGAGCGGCAGATTAGGGGTTAATAATTATAATGCAGGTGTCGGCGATGTCGGGGGCAGCAGATTAGGGGTTAATAAGTGTAAGATTATGGGTGTTTAGACTCGGGTTCATGTTAGGGTGTTAGGTGTAGATGTGGTGGGGGTGTATACAGCGCCTAATTAGGCAAGAGGCATTAATATTCAATAGAGCATCCCGGTCTGGAGTAGGTATAAATAAATATACATACAGGTATAAATTGATAATAAGTTAAATAAATATACATCAACGTATAAGTATAAATATAATGAAACAATTTATTACAAGTGTACTTAACAATTCACTAATACATTCAAAATGTTGGCAATGAAACGATTGATCAATCAAATTTTCAATTAAAAAGCAAGTTTCCAGTTAAAAAGCATCAACAATACATTAAATGGTACTACAATAAAATCAAAAGTAAAATCACATGAAAAAGAGGAGGATCAGTTGGGATCCATATTAAGGGGTTAGTCCGACAGATGTGTATAAATCCAATAAAGTGAGAGTCTCAAAATTCCAAAGTCAGTAAAGTGGCAAATATATCCAAAAAAGTCAAAGGATGGTGTAACTATAATCCAAATCAAGCAGTGATGTAAAAAAAACTGTAGATTAACCTGCTGTGCACAACATAAAACTTGTAAAAAGTAAAACTATTAAAACATGTAAAAATGTGAAATATGAAAAAATATGAAAAATATGTGAAACAAGGGTCCTCCAGTGGGGTCCTATGCTGATCCGTCTCCTTGGTAGAACAAAGAAAAAAGAAAAAGGAAAAATGTCCAAAAATATATCAAAAAGATAAAAAATCAAACTGGTTAAAAATCCTAGAAAATAAATAAACAAACCATAGTGTTAATGTATAAACAAGGTCTAATCCTATTAAAAATATGCTTACCAATATCAAATGTCGACGCGTTTAGGTGTAGACATAAATTTTATTTCCCCATAGGAATCAATGAGGCTGCGTTAAGGAGTTTTACGCTTGCTTTTTTGCAGGTGTTAGACTTCAGCCGGCTCTCCCCATTGATTCCTATGGGGAAATCGTGCACGAGCACGTACGACCAGCTCACCGCTGACTTAAGCAGCGCTGGTATTGGGGTGCGGTAATGAGCAAAATTTTGCTCAATGCTCACTTTTTTCTTTTCTGAAAACTCGTAATACCAGTGCTGTAGGTAAGTGAGCGGTGAGGGAAAACTGCTCGTTAGCACCCCACAGCCTCTAACGCAAAACTCGTAATCTGGGCCTTAGTTTTTTTTAACTTAGAAGTGAGTGGTGGGGGGCTAGGTGTTTAAGTAGTGTAGCGGTAGTTTGCATTGGGGGGTTGTAATAGGGGTTAAGTAGTGTTGAGTTGTGTTTGCAGTGGGCTATTGGCAGTATAGGGTTTAAGTAGTGTAGGAGATGTTTGCAGTGGGCTAATGGCAGTATAGGGGTTAAGTAGTGTAGGGGCTGTTTGCGGAGGATATTGGCGGTTTAAGGGTTAATAGTTTAGTAAGATAATTGTGGTGGGCTATTGGCGGTTTAGTTGTTAATAGGTTAGAAAGATAATTGTGGTGGACTATAAGCGGTATAGGAGTTAATAGGTTAGGAGGATAATTGCGGTGGGCTATTGGCAGAATAGGGGGTAATAGTGTAGGAAGTGTATTGCAGCTGTCTATTGGCAGTATAGGGGTTAGTTAGTGGAGGGTTAGTTTGTGGTGGTGGGTTATGTCGGTTTAGGGGTACAAAGGTATAGTTATTAAGTTGTGTGCAATATATTTAAAAAAGTATTCTTTACTTTACATCACCAATATCAGTGCCAAGGCTGCTTGGAATATTTCACCATCACCACACATTGCGATGTATAGTAAAACACCCCTCTGTGATGCTGCCTTTAAAGAGTAATGTGGCACTTTTGAACATTTTGCCAGCATTCTCAACATATCATTGGATCCCTTTTGAATATATCTCGGCCTCGCAGCACTTTTGATCATTGAGGCCTTAAAGAGACAGTATATTCAGGCAAGCAGCAGATAATAGTTGTTGTATTTATAGCTGGTACAGGAACACTCTTTAAAAAGGTCTGGGATCGCTCTCTCCCACTGGGAGGTTTATTTCTTCTCATATCTCTAGTTTATTTAGCTTTTTTGTAGCCATTACTATAGTATTGAAATTGTTAGTATAGGTGGATGTTTCATCAGGAAAAGCAGCACCTATTTATATCACAAAAAACTACCCAACAGCAGACAAAATGTATGATTGGGAACATAAGGGGGGAAATATAGTGCACTGTCCCTTTAAAATAAAAATGTTATGTACCAAACTATATGAAACTCATAGTAATCTAATTATTTGCTTTTTAACACAATAAGGTGGAGATTTATCAAGCCATTGAATTCAGATCACATATTTAGATCAAAATGAAAGGTCTTATGGTGCACTTTGGCTTTTCAACCTTTAAATGGAACTACATCACTGTTATTTTCCAGCCCATCTTTTTTTAAAAGGCTGCAATCAATTACAATTTGTTATTTCAAAATTATAATGCTCCTGCATTCAATGTTGTAAACACTCAAAAACATACTAAAAAGAGCAAATAGCTTTAAGTGCAGTGTAATATAAAGTCCTAAATAACTAACAGGGTTCTAATAACATAAAAACTAATAATGATAAATATATTATTGGCTTGTGTCAAGAATAGCAATCTTTAATGGATTCACAGGAACCCTTTCTCAAATCATAATATCTTATATTTCTGAAATCATCCACGCTATTCAGGATGTGTGTGCACTTCAAATGTTTGTTGAATACTAAAAACACACTTTACTTTTGAATTGGAAAAAAAGAAATGAGTGCCTATATTCATTATCTCATACTTACAAATGTGTATTTATGTGTATAAACAACACAAACAAAAACTATATTGTTTGACTTCTGCTTCCATATTAAAGAGACATTGGAGGGCAGAAGAGATTTGCAGTCATGGAACTTATCAGCCCAGCCTCTTGGCTGCCTCCTGATTTTAAAGGGGGGCTGTCAATCATCCCAATCAGCTCTGACAAGGTGTTGGACACAAATACACAAATACTCATACTGTATATATACAAATACTCATACTGTATATATAGTGATGACAAATACTCATACTGTATATATAGTGATGTCGCGAATAGTTTGCCGGCGAATAGTTCCCGGCGAACATAGCATGTTCGCGTTCACCGCGGCGAGCGAACATATGCGATGTTCGATCCGCCCCCTATTCTTCATCATTGAGTAAACTTTGATCCTTTACCTCACAGTCAGCAGACACATTACAGCCAATCAGCGGCAGACACTCCCTCCCAGACCCTCCCACCTCCTGGACAGCATCCATTTTAGATTCATTTGGAAGCTGCATTCTTAGTGAGAGGAGGGACAGTGTAGCTGCTGCTGATTTAATAGGGAAATTGATAGCTAGGCTAGTGTATTCAGTGTCCACTACAGTCCTGAAGGACTCATCTGATCTCTGCTGTAAGGACAGCACCCCAAAAAGCCCTTTTTAGGGCTAGAACATCAGTCTGTTTTTTTTTTTTTTCCTGTGTAATCTAATTGCAGTTGCCTGCCTGCCAAGCCACTGGCCCAGTGCCACCACTCATATCTGGTGTAACAGTAGTGTAAATTAAAAAAAAAAAACTTTTTTGACTGTGAAACATCAGTCTGCTTGTGTAATCTAATTGCAGTTGCCTGCCTACCAGCGTGTGTGCCAGGCCCACTTGCCCAGTGCCACCACTCATATCTGGTGTAACAGTAGTGTAAATTTAAAAAAAAAAAAACTTTTTTGACTTTGAAACATCAGTCTGCTTGTGTAACCTAATTGCAGTTGCCTGCCTGCCAGCGTGTGTGCCAGGCCCACTTGCCCAGTGCCACCACTCATATCTGGTGTAACAGTAGTGTAAATTTAAAAAAAAAAAACTTTTTTGACTGTGAAACATCAGTCTGCTAGTGTAATCTAATTGCAGTTGCCTGCCTGCCAGAGTGTGTGTGCCAGGCTCACAGCGTATACTGTGCCCACTTGCCCAGTGCCACCACTCATATCTGGTGTAACAGTAGTGTAAATTTAAAAAAAAAAAAAATTTGACTGTGAAACATCAGTCTGCTTGTGTAATCTAATTGCAGTTGCCTGCCTGCCAGCGTGTGTGCCAGGCTCACAGCGTATACTGTGCCCACTTGCCCAGTGCCACCACTTATATCTTGTTTAATAGTAGTGTAAGTGTACATTTAAAAAAAAAAACTTTCAGTTTCAATTCTTTCAGTTCTTTTGAAAGACTTGCACTTTAGCCAATCAGTCCTGACTCCTAGGTAACTCCACGTGCATGAGCACAGTGTTACCTATATGACACACATGAACTAACACCCTCTAGTGGTGAAAAACTGTCAACATGCATTCAGATAAAAGAGGCGGCCTTCATGGTCTAAGAAATTAGCATATGAACTTCCTAAGTTCAGCTTTCAATTAAGAGTACCAAGAGAACAAAGCAAAATTGGTGATAATAGTAAATTAGAAAGTTGTTTAAAAATACATGCCCTATCTGAGTCATGAAAGTTTATTTTGGACAAGACTGTCCCTTTAAGTAACAATTTGGGTTTAGTATCCCTTTAACAATGGCCGGATAGACACGGGTAGACATCTCATGTGAGCCTACAGCCGAATGAGCTCCAAAGATACATTCAAAGATTCTGAAATTGAGTCCTATACCTGAATGATGTATGTGTATATATATACTATATATATATATATATATATATATAGGCAAAAAATTGGTGTATGTGCACTCTCACCAACGTTCAACAACTACCAGGGTGCTGTACGGTGTATGATAAAAAGCAAAAAAGAAGCACTCACTGGATTTTCATCAAATAGTGACCAGAAATTTAATGTAGTTTGTGACGTTTCGGGACAACAACAGTCCCTTCCTCTGACAAATAAACACTGAACAAAAGCTGCCTTAAATAGGCTCCCAAATACACTCCCCTCAGGTTCAGCCAATCAGGCTGAATAATTACACACACCCATATAGTGACCAATGAAAAAACATAATCCAAATTGTGCATGTGACTGTTATAGTATTGTTGCAAAAATGCTTTAAAAACAAATTCCCTTTGGACCCCAATGCTAGTGGTCATGCCCTCTAGTTACAATAAACATCATATGTGGTTATCAATCATCTAAATAAAAGCAAAAAGTCATAAAGTCGTCTATTATTGAACATCCAATCGAACATTGGATTGCAAAAACTCAACTTGTAATTGGTTCAAATTCGTCATTCCTCATACTCCTGATCCGCCCCTTGTTGCCAGGGACGCGATCAGCTGTATGTCTATAGCCATCAAACAAAGTTACCGATCAGCCCCTGATTGCTAGGGACACAAACCTCGGTACAACTTTAACACTCGAAAAAGATACGCATCACAGCACACAATAGTGCCTATGCTGCTGAGTTACTAATTACCTGCGCCTTTCCAGATACTATGTAGCCAATCGTCCTGTAAAAGACTATCAAACATGTCAACAAAGAATCGTCCAATGGCAAAGTGCCATGTAGAAGAATGGGCGTGTATATAGGAACGTGCATGCCTCAGTAGTAAAAATGCTAATGTCTAATACATCACAATCCCACAGGCCAATGGCGAAAAGCCACGACGAAAAATAGGCGTTCACATAAAGACTTGCATGTCTCAATCGTAAATACACTGACATCCGATATACCGCAATCAAAAACGTAAATAAAAATAAAAAACCAAAACAAGACATTTAAACAAAAATCAACGACCACATTGCCACAAAATACACCAATGTATAAACCAATATAAGCACATTGTTCCAATCCCTCAAAGCACCGGCAACCGTATCATATAAAGCGAGATCGCCATGTACAGATTGTCAAGATGTACATAAAGCAAAGAACAGCTATATCCAGTGTCTCATGCCCTTGGGTGCACATAACTAAACATATAACAAGGATTTACTTCTAGAACACCTATTTGGTGTCCATCATGTGTGATATAATTACATTATAAATTGCCAGCTATAAATAAATAAAGCAAATTTAACCAATCGCTATTTGTCTGTGCCCAATGGGCGTGTTATTAACTCATAGTGCCTAAATAGATGAGCCTATTGCTCAAATCCTAACGTGAATCAACACTTAAAAATTATCATTTAAAAAATGTATACAATCCCCGTCTGTGAAAAAAAGAGGACTGAAAAAGTTACAAAAATATATATAAAGAATATGTGTCTAAATGAGTGAAACTGAAATTATCACCTAAAAGTGCATAAACATAAAAGTGCATAAACATAAAAGCCTATCTCCACACATGTTGACCACACCATGTCACAGCGCCGATCTCGGGCATCAAGCTGTATCCCCAAGGGGAAACAAGGGGGGGGGTGACAAAAAAAGGGGCTACATCATATAGGGCATGACAAAACTGCAGAAGGATCCAATAGGAATCGTGTAAACACTCCTTAGAGTGATACACCACACGACCAGTACAATTAAAATGAAACAGTTAAAAACAAAAATTGGCACATGGAGAACTGACAGAGAACAAATATTTCATATTGAAAAAATAATCATATCAAGAAGAGCGATTATCCAAGAAAAAGCAAATATGTTACAGCAGATTATCGTGGACTCTCACCAAGGCATGAAATCAAAAATAAAAATAAAAATAAAATAAAAATAAAAATAAATATAAAAAAATAATAAAAATAAAAATAAAAATAAAAATAGGCCAAAAAATTGTAAAAATAAATCAAAAATAGAATCCAAAACTAATTAAAAAATCAAAACTATATGTATGAGATCAAAAACAGGCCAAAAATTATAAAAATAGATCAAAAATAGAATCCAAGATAATATAAGAAATCAGAAAAATTGAAGAAATTGAAAAAATTGAAAAAATATATGATACATTCTACAAACAAATACGGGGACAGCAATGGGGTCAAATGTGGCCCCATCTTTTGCTAATTTGTTCATGGCTCAACATGAGTCAGTCCTGATGAAAGTGTATGAGGACAATCGCATCAGACATTATTGTCGCTACATCGACGATCTGTTCTTGATATGGAGTGAGAGTGAGAACAGTCTACTGGAATGGATCAACCACCTTAATTCATTGGCAAGTCCTATTAAATTTACACACACAGTTAGTAACAACAGTGTGGACTACTTGGACGTGAGAGTGTTCAAAGTAGAAGACAGACTGGGAACAACGCTATTCCGTAAAGAAACTGACCGCAATTCATTATTACATGCGAAAAGTTGCCATCAACCTAGCCTTATCCGTAACATTCCCAAGGCGCAATACCAACGTGTAATTAGAAACAACACGGATGAAACAACATGTGAACAACAACTACAGGAGATGACAAAACGTTTTATCCAGAGGGGATACAAAGCAAATGAGTTAAGAGATATGAAGACTCAAGCATTAAACACGGGAGACACAACAGCTATTACATCATCTGATAACACCAATCAATTGACTTTTGTGACCACATATTCCCCTGGAGTAGTACCACTAACGAGAATGGTCAAAGAAGAATGGAAACTAATAGAAGCGGACAACACCTTACCATTCAAAGATTGGAAACCACCAAGAATAGGTTTCAGACGGGGCAAAAACCTTAGAGATATCTTGGTAAAGGCCGACATTAACCCGGATGGCGGTTTAAAAACGTGGTTAAAAACAAAGAAAAAGGGCTGTTATCGATGCATCAGCTGTGTGACCTGTAGTGGGATGCTCACTGGCTCCCAGTTCCACCATCCAGAAAGTAACAAAATCTATAACATCAGATATTTCCTTACTTGTACCACGAAATATGTTGTGTATCTATTAAACTGCCCGTGTGGCAAGTTTTATGTTGGTAAGACGACAGATGATGCCAAAACCAGGATGGCCAATCATAGATCTAGTATCAGACTGGCAATACGGAATGGAAAGGCGGACCAACCGGTGGCGAGACATTTTTTGGAGGCGGGGCATTCAGTCAATGACTTGAGATTTAGACTTATCGACCATGTGCCAGTCCCTAGGAGAGGAGGCAATAGGGGCAATCTTCTATTACGCAAGGAATCAAGATGGATCTATGAATTGGGGACTATACACCCCAGAGGACTCAATACCCACACTGGATGGCAATGTTTCCTGTGAACTTTGAGTTTGACTTTTTGTTTTTTGTCCTTTTTTGACTCTTTAGGAATCCATATGAGATTCCATGTCTCTGTGAGAGTCCATGATATCCCGTTGTTACATATATGAGAGTCCATGAGTCCATTATCAGCAATTCATATATTTTTTCAATTTTTTCAATTTCTTCAATTTTTCTGATTTCTTATATTATCTTGGATTCTATTTTTGATCTATTTTTATAATTTTTGGCCTGTTTTTGATCTCATACATATAGTTTTGATTTTTTAATTAGTTTTGGATTCTATTTTTTATTTATTTTTACAATTTTTTGGCCTATTTTTATTTTTATTTTTATTATTTTTTTATATTTATTTTTATTTTTATTTTTATTTTATTTTTATTTTTGATTTCATGCCTTGGTGAGAGTCCACGATAATCTGCTGTAACATATTTGCTTTTTCTTGGATAATCGCTCTTTTTGATATGATTATTTTTTCAATATGAAATATTTGTTCTCTGTCAGTTCTCCATGTGCCAATTTTTGTTTTTAACTGTTTCATTTTAATTGTACTGGTCGTGTGGTGTATCACTCTAAGGAGTGTTTACACGATTCCTATTGGATCCTTCTGCAGTTTTGTCATTCCCTATATGATGTAGCCCCTTTTTTTGTCACCCCCCCCCCCTTGTTTCCCCTTGGGGATACAGCTTGATGCCCGAGATCGGCGCTGTGACATGGTGTGGTCAACATGTGTGGAGATAGGCTTTTATGTTTATGCACTTTTATGTTTATGCACTTTTAGGTGATAATTTCAGTTTCACTCATTTAGACACATATTCTTTATATATATTTTTGTAACTTTTTCAGTCCTCTTTTTTTCACAGACGGGGATTGTATAAATTTTTTAAATGATAATTTTTAAGTGTTGATTCACGTTAGGATTTGAGCAATAGGCTCATCTATTTAGGCACTATGAGTTAATAACACGCCCATTGGGCACAGACAAATAGCGATTGGTTAAATTTGCTTTATTTATTTATAGCTGGCAATTTATAATGTAATTATATCACACATGATGGACACCAAATAGGTGTTCTAGAAGTAAATCCTTGTTATATGTTTAGTTATGTGCACCCAAGGGCATGAGACACTGGATATAGCTGTTCTTTGCTTTATGTACATCTTGACAATCTGTACATGGCGATCTCGCTTTATATGATACGGTTGCCGGTGCTTTGAGGGATTGGAACAATGTGCTTATATTGGTTTATACATTGGTGTATTTTGTGGCAATGTGGTCGTTGATTTTTGTTTAAATGTCTTGTTTTGGTTTTTTATTTTTATTTACGTTTTTGATTGCGGTATATCGGATGTCAGTGTATTTACGATTGAGACATGCAAGTCTTTATGTGAACGCCTATTTTTCGTCGTGGCTTTTCGCCATTGGCCTGTGGGATTGTGATGTATTAGACATTAGCATTTTTACTACTGAGGCATGCACGTTCCTATATACACGCCCATTCTTCTACATGGCACTTTGCCATTGGACGATTCTTTGTTGACATGTTTGATAGTCTTTTACAGGACGATTGGCTACATAGTATCTGGAAAGGCGCAGGTAATTAGTAACTCAGCAGCATAGGCGCTATTGTGTGCTGTGATGCGTATCTTTTTCGAGTGTTAAAGTTGTACCGAGGTTTGTGTCCCTAGCAATCAGGGGCTGATCGGTAACTTTGTTTGATGGCTATAGACATACAGCTGATCGCGTCCCTGGCAACAAGGGGTGGATCAGGAGTATGAGGAATGACGAATTTGAACCAATTACAAGTTGAGTTTTTGCAATCCAATGTTCGATTGGATGTTCAATAATAGACGACTTTATGACTTTTTGCTTTTATTTAGATGATTGATAACCACATATGATGTTTATTGTAACTAGAGGGCATGACCACTAGCATTGGGGTCCAAAGGGAATTTGTTTTTAAAGCATTTTTGCAACAATACTATAACAGTCACATGCACAATTTGGATTATGTTTTTTCATTGGTCACTATATGGGTGTGTGTAATTATTCAGCCTGATTGGCTGAACCTGAGGGGAGTGTATTTGGGAGCCTATTTAAGGCAGCTTTTGTTCAGTGTTTATTTGTCAGAGGAAGGGACTGTTGTTGTCCCGAAACGTCACAAACTACATTAAATTTCTGGTCACTATTTGATGAAAATCCAGTGAGTGCTTCTTTTTTGCTTTTTATATATATATATATATATATATATATATATATATATATACATCCAAGCCGGTTTAGCACTCACAGGCTGCGTTCGGGCAGCGCTCCAAGCGAACTGGAACTCGCTTGGAGCGTTTTTCTCACACTTGCAAGTGAGATGGCTGGCGTTTTCTGAGCGCTCTGGTGACGTAAGTCCCAGCGCTTCCAGTGTGCTGGAAAAGCTGGGACTTTTCAGAGCAAGCTCAGACGCTTGGAAACATGGCAGCCTCCACACACATGTTGCTGTGGAGGCTGCCATGTTATTTATACATATATAATATGATTTTTTTGTGAGCTCTAGATAATGTAGCCCATTTCTTTTCACTTCATACGCTACGTATGAAGTGAAAAGAAATGGTCTACATTCTCTAGAGCTCACAAAAAATCATATTATATATGTATATCACAAAGACCTGACGTTCAAGCATTATGTGTAATTATTCTGTATTTCCCGATCGTTGTGTGGGCGGGTTAAAGATGTGTTGGCGGGGTCCCGGAATTGCTGATTTTGATCCCCACCCCAGAGCCAAGAATGATTTCCCCAGTCTCTCTTCGCAAACATCGCAACTCTGACCCACCTCTATTCAGTGCAGGATAAGCTACAGGGGCTGAGCTGAGAGCAGCTGAATGGAGGTGGGTCAGAGTTCCGTTGTTTGCGAAGAGACTGGGGAACTCATTCTCGGCAGGCACTGGCAGCCCAGCAACAATCAAGGGAGCTTAGTAAAAACGTTCGCATGCGCAGTCCATTATTGTGCATGCGAACGTTTTTTCAAAGCTCCCTTGCTTGTGACGTCACCTAGCGCAACGTCATCGCTGGGAGTGAAGCGCTTCCACTAGCTCCTAAGCGCTGCCCGAACGCGGCCACAGTGACAAAGATATGTTAATGCATCCAGCCCGGGGTGCTTTAAAAAGCAAGTACATGCAGCCAGAAAGTAAAAAGCACTCACCGGGTCTTAAGTTCAACACCAATTTAATGCAAGTGACGTTTCGCCCCCGTCCTCAGACAATATTTACAGAGAATACACAAACTCACCCCTTTTAACCAGACCCAGCTCCCAAGTGCGGCACTGTCGGCGGCGTTCCGAACGTCCAACAACCACGTAGTACGTGTCTACGCCATAAGTTGCCATGACAACCGGACGCCGTGCGACAGATCTAAGTGAGATTAAAAACAAAGTAACATAAAAGTTGTGCAGGCAGGAATATTGCACATAATACTTAATACATTGCATCATATTAGAGATATTGGAAAGCACTACAATGTCTCGATGGGGCTGCAGGGTAATATTAGAAGCCGTATGTTGTAAAAGGCTTAAGTACAAGCGAACGTACATACAAAAATAAATGGATAAATTGTTCAAAAGATGGGGATCCATATAAATCCTAACTATGTGAGTATCCAAACAAGGGTCATATATCAATTGATAAGCTAAAGTATAAATGTACATAGTAATACATCAAACATCGCATCTATCCCCTATATGCAAATAAGTATCTAACAAAAAAGGGTAAACTCATAGTTGCATCTGATGGGATGAGTAGATATATAAATCAAAAAGGATGTGATTATAAAGTAAAAACTAGTACATTAAACTAGTAGTAAGTATAAGTGGAATATAAACAATTAAAGGAGAAACAAAGAGTTCCACAAAAAATATGATCTCATGTAGAGCATATACATGAGCGGCAGCATTACATACGAAAAATTCATATTAAAAACCAAAGGATTTCATAGCAAAAGTGCATACATCAAATACAGATAGTAAAAACTGAAATAGAAAAAATAGAAAAAATGAAAAAATATGAAAAAATGTAAGAGAGCAACTACTATGTACAGAAAAATCTGCCAAAAAATATCATATAGAAAATTCTGAAAAATTAAAAAAATTAAAAATAGATATATAAGAAATACATGAGTAGATTCATAATGAAAGATCACCTACCCCATATCCTAAAAAATGGATATAAGGAAGTGAGAAACAGGAAAAGGAAATTGGTCAAAAGTATGTAAAAAAAATTGTAAAAAATTACAGAAAAATTTGTAATGTACCAAAAAACAAGAATTTGCAGAGAGCAGGAGCAGTAAAAATATATGCTCGAGAACAGGCATATTACAAAAACAGACATATTACAAAAAACAATGCCAATCAAGGTGGACATTCAAAACCTGGGGGGCCATGGTACCCAAGTTGAAAATCCCCCTTGATTCACGTTGCAACAGCAATTTTGCTCCATCTCCCCATCTGGAGAGCGGGGGCACATCATCAATAATAATGTACTTCGGATCAGAAACAGAATGTTTAGCCATAGCAAAGTGCTTTGCTACAGGCTGGTCAGAGTCTCCACGGTCAATTGCCGTCCTTATGGCTGATCTGTGATTTGCCATTCTGGTGCGGAGGTCATCCACCGTCTTCCTAACGTAAAACAAACCGCATACACAGTGCAATAAATACACTATGTACTTGGTTGTGCAGGTCACTTGATGTTTGATGGTAAATCTCTTATTTTTATATGGATGTCTAAATTCTCTCCCAGTAGTTAGGCCGCCACAAGTAGTACAACCTAGGCAACGGAAACATCCTGGTTTAGCCTGAAGCCATGTCTCCTTCATATAACAGCTCCTAGGATAAGTCTGAATAAGTTGGTCCCTTAGAGATCTCGATCTTCAATAGTCAATTCTTGGTGGTGGTGTCCCATAGAACGGAAGTTCCTTGTCAGTGGATATTATAGACCAATTCTTGTGTAGATTATCCACAATTGCTTGTTTATCGATATCAAAAATGGTTAGGAATGTCATTCTATTGTCATCATCCTTGTCATTCCTCAGAGTTAGTAAATCCTCCTGTTCCATCTTGAGAACATCGAATTTTCTTGTTTCTAGGTTATTTCTGTGATAACCCCTGTGAATAAATTTCATTTCCATTTCTTGCATCTGTTGTTCCCGAAGAACCACCGTAAAAAGCTCATCCCGAGAGGTTTTCGTATCAGAAATGTTCCCACTATAGGCAGAAACAATGCAGAGTTTTGCCTTAAGTGGTGCAACATATTGAACAAGTGTTCCTTGGACTTAGTATTATTGGTAATCCAAGAGGTCTCTAGACTTCTGGAATTGAATAAGGCTGACATATCCAAGTATGAGGGGCAGTATTTACCAACACTGGAAGCGGAGAAGGATCATAATTGGCTGGGCAAGCTAAAGTAAGACATTGACAAGTATGAGAATGAAATGATTACATTCAAAAATCGCAAACTAGAAGATGTAACTAACGACTACAAGAATAAAAGTGTCTATAGATGGCAACTAGGCCTTGAGGAAAGGGCCCAATATCGTTCAAATAGGCCGTGGCGACAGAGATACAACAGAATAAGGCCATTTGGAACTGTGGATAGTTCCGGTAAAGCTTGGATTCGGATATGAATGCCAATACCTCGGCCCGTACATTATCACAAACAGGATACAGAGGGGGGATGACTACAAGGTCAAAAAACAGGGAAGGATGAGGAGCCATACTAGGCGGGGGGGGGGGGCTTTAAACCGACCACCCAGACCTCCCAGGAGAGGCCGGTCCATGAGGACCTAGTTGTCAATTTAAGCGATCATATACTAACCCCGGATGAGAGAAGTGTTCTTAATAAGGGTTTGTCATTCATACCAACAGCTAAATGTAATGAATTTAACCTTTTTATTGATATACAAAAATTCACCAGAAATCTGAGACTAAAAGAACACTTCAGGAGTTTTGATGAACAACCCAGAAAGATTCTAAAAAGGAAAAGTAGCTTTGATCCTACAAGTTATAATTCTACAATTAAAACCTTCTCTAGGATACTACAACAAGACTCTTCTAATCCACATATACAAAGGGGACAATACAGACACAATCTTACTAAAGATGAAAGAGGAGCTCTACTTAGCCTACAAAACGATATGTCCATAGTTCTGAGGGAGGTGGACAAAGGAGGTGCAATTGTCATCCAGAACTATTTAGACTATCAGGCTGAAGTAATGCGACAGTTGACAGATCAAGACACTTATAAAAAACTGAGAGGGGATCCAACCAACGTATTCAAGAAGAAACTGGATATTATGCTTTACAACATGCACAAAGCTAACTGTATAGACAAAGATGCATTTACGTATATGACGGTGCAACATCCAAGAATCCCAGTAATATATACGTTGCCAAACATCCACAAGAGCATGGTAGCTCCTCTGGGGAGACCTATAGTGTCCGCTATAGGATCTCTGCTACAACCGATAGCCATCTTTTTGGATAATATACTACAGCCACTTGTCAGAAACATGGAATCCTTTCTCTTGGACTCCAGCTCTATGATCAGGATACTGAACCAAACCACTAATGTTAAGGATTGTACATTGCTGGTCACTATGGACGTGACCAGCTTATATACAGTGATACCACATATGGAGGGAATAACAGCTGTATGCAGACAACTAGCACGTTACCCATATGTTGGTCCACCAGTCGAAATCATTACGGAACTTCTATCAGCTTGCCTTGAAATAAATTATTTCCGTTTCGAAAGAGAATTCTTTCTACAAATTGCAGGGACGGCCATGGGGTCGAACGTGGCACCCACATATGCCAACTTATTCATGGCCGAATTCGAAACTGTAGGAACAAAACTATTCTCTGACCCAAAGATTACAAACTATAGAATATACATAGATGATCTTTTTCTCCTATGGGATGGAACAGAGGAAGATCTTTTAACCTGGTTCTCACTCTTGAATGAGGCTCATCCAACCATCAAATTTAAACTGATGTACAACATCTGCAGTGTAGATTTCTTGGATTTGAGAATCTTCAAGAGAGATGGATGTTTATTGACCATGCTTTACAGTAAGGAGACAGATCGCAACTCTTTGCTGCACGCCCATAGCTGTCATCCTCCGGCTCTTAAACGGGCCCTACGGACCTCATAATTCAAGAGAACAGCAAGAAATAATACTGATGCTACTCTTCGGGAACAACAGATGCAAGAAATGGAAATGAAATTTATTCACAGGGGTTATCACAGATAACCTAGAAACAAGAAAATTGGATATTCTCAAGATGGAACAGGAGGATTTACTAACTCCGAGAAATGACAAGGATGAAGATAATAGAATGACATTCCTAACCACTTTTGATATCGATAAACCAGCAATTGTGGATAATCTACGCAAGAATTGGTCTATAATATCCACTGACAAGGAACTCTAAGGGACCAACTTATTAAGACTGATCCTAGGAGCTGTTATATGAAGGAGACATGGCTTCAGGCTAAACCAGGATGTTTCCGTTACCTAGGTTGTACTACTTGTGGGGGCCTAACTACTGGGAGAGAATTTAGACATCCATATAAAAATAAGAGATTTACCATCAAACATCGAGTGACCTGCACAACCAAGTACATAGTGTATTTATTTCACTGTTTGCGGTTTGTTTTACGTTGGGAAGACGGTGGATGACCTCTGCACCAGAATGGCAAATCACAGATCAGCCATAAGGACGGCAATTGACTGTGGAGACTCTGACCAGCCTGTAGCAAGGCACTTTGCTATGGCTAAACATTCTGTTTCTAATCTGAAGTACATTATTATTGATCATGTGCCCCCGCTCGTCAGAGGGGGAGGTAGAGAAAAATTGCTGTTGCAATGTGAATCAAGGTGGATTTTCAACTTGGGTACCATGGCCCCCCAGGGTTTGAATGTCCACTTTGATTGGCATAGTTTTTTGTAATATGCCTGTTTTTGTAATATGCCTGTTCACGAGCATATATTTTTACTGCTCCTGCTCTTTGCAAATTCTAGTTTTTTGGTACATTCCAATTTTTCTGTAATTTTTTACCATTTTTTTTACATACTTTTGACCAATTTCCTTTTCCTCTGTTTCTCACTCCCTTATATCATTTTTTTAGGATATGGGGTAGGTGATCTTTCATTATGAATCTACTCATGTATTTCTTATATATCTATTTTTACTTTTTTGAATTTTTCTGAATTTTCTATATGATATTTTTTGGCAGATTTTTCTGTACATAGTAGTTGCTCTCTTATATTTTTTCATATTTTTTAATATTTTTTAATTTTTTCTATTTCATTTTTTACTATCTGTATTTGATGTATGCTCTTTTGCTATGAAATCATTTGGTTTTTAATATGAATTTTTCGTATGTATTGCTGCCGCTCATGTATATGCTCTACATGAGATCATATTTTTTGTGGAACTCTTTGTTTCCCCTTTAATTGTTTATATTCCACTTATACTTACTACTAGTTTAATATACTAGTTTTTACTTTATAATCACATCCTTTTTGATTTATATATCTACTCATCCCATCAGATGCAACTATGAGTTTACCCTTTTTTGTTAGATACTTATTTGCATATAGGTGATAGATGCAATGTTTGATGTATTACTAGTGTACATTTATACTTTAGCTTATCAATTGATATATGACCCTTGTTTGGATACTCACATAGTTAGGATTTATATGGATCCCCATGTTTTGAACAATTTATCCATTTATTTTTGTATGTACGTTCGTTTGTACTTAAGCCTTTTACAACATACGGCTTCTAATATTACCCTGCAGCCCCATTGAGACATTGTAGTGCTTTCCAATTTATCTAATATGATGCAACGTGTTAAGTATTGTATGCAATATTCCTGCCTGCATGCCATTTATGTTACTTTGTTTTTAATCTCACTTAGATCTGTCGCACAGCGTCCGGTTGTCATGGCAACTGATGACCTAGACACGTACTACGTGGTTGTTGGACATCCGGAACGCTGCCGACAGTGCCGCACTTGGGAGCTGGGTCTGGTTAAAAGGGGTGAGTTTGTGTATTGTCTGTAAATATTGTCTGAGTACGGGGGCAACCCCAAAACGTCACTTGCATTAAATTGGTGTTGAACTTAAGACCCGGTGAGTGCTTTTTACTTTCTGGCTGCATATATATATATATATATATATATATATATACACTGTATATACATATTAGGTGGATCTAGTTTTCTGTTTGATGTCCCTTTAAACACGGGTGTGTTAATTGGCGTCTTCTTCCTAGTGGTTTAATACATTTGTTCCAAATAGTTGGTAGATCTTTAACGCTAGAAGGAACAAAATTGCTCATAGTCTCAGTGCACCTGAAACACCTTCCAAACTACATTACCAACATCTTATTTTTAATCATATTTACTTAACAAGCACTTAACATTCCCCTAATGTGCGCTTAACATTTGGTTTAGTGAACAGTTAGGAGAAATGTTAACATAATATTGAATCACTTGAAACATTAGAAATAACTCATGTGAAATGTTAATCTACTGAAACTTCAAATGCAAATCAATGCTTTATATGACCCTCTTAAATAGCTTGGAGATAAAATTCCACTATTTTCCCTATGCTCATATATTTTTTTTTTATATTCAGTTCCTATTAAAGTGAGCCAGGATACAGTATAACAATGTTGTAGGCATTTTGCTATGTGTCCAAATCTAAACATTTTTTTAAACTACTTTGGTTTAAAGGGACAATCTGCTAACGAATTTGTATTATTTAAAAAGATAGATAATCCCTTTATTAAACAGGTCACAATTCACAGTTCCGGTGCCAGGAAATGAAGGGAGAAAAATTATCGGTTTAAAATAAAAAAATATATATATTTATTTATACTTGCATTAAAAATATAGACAAAGGCACAGCAAACTGACAGACTTCGGCTGACGCGTTTCCTACCTTACAGGCATTTCATCAATTCATCGGTGCTCTGATGACCTGCCTGTAAGGCAGGAAACGCGTCACCCGAAGTCTGTCAGTTTGCTGTGCCTTTGTCTATATTTTTAATGCAAGTATAAATAAATATATATATTTTTTTATTTTAAACCGATAATTTTTCTCCCTGCATTTCCTGGCACCGGAACTGTGAATTGTGACCTTTTTGCTAAATGTTCTATTGATTTTGACGGGTTCTGGAGAGCCCCAGCAGTACCGGAGTTTGGAGCAATCTCACACCTTTCACTCAACAGGTGTGTTACAAAGGTGGCACGCTGAAGTCCACTACACACGTTGGAAATTGTTTCGCAGTTTACACGCTAATACCAGGAGTTTGAATAGCGTGCATTGGTGTACTGTTTACACGACTACGGTGGGCTTCAGAGAGGTGCGGTGAGTCCTTTGATTTCTTACAATTGGATGTTTCATGTGACCTGATAACGAAGTGGTGAGTTCCGCTATTGTGGGGTTCCTGTATGGAATTGTCTTCACCACTGCATGATTAACTTTACTGATACGGATTCTGTTAACAAACAAATTATCCAAAGAGTTCTTGTTGATGATCTTTAATCCCTTTATTACCTTTTCCCCCAGTTTTGCACAGTCAACATGGTTATTTTAATATACTTTTAACCTCTGTGATTATATTGTATCTAAGCCTCTGCAGACTGTCCCCTTATTTCAGTTCTTTTAACAGACTTGTATTTTCTTTTAACAGACTTGTATTTTAGCCAATCAGTTCTAACTCATAAGTAACTCCATGTTATGTATATGATACACATGAAATAACGCCCTCTAGCTGTGAAGAATTGTCAAATGCATTCAGATAAGAGGCGGTCTTCAATGGCTTAGAAATTAGCATATGAGCCTACCTAGGTTTAGCTTTTAACTAAGAATACCAAGAGAACAAAGCAAATTTGATGATAAAAGTAAAATGGAAAGTTGTTTAAAATGACATGCCCTATCTGAATCATAAAAGTTTAATTTTAACTAAAAAAGATATAAAGATAGCAAGAGAATTTTTGCAAAATAATTTTAGATTAATCAGGGGCCCGATCCGATATGCAGCGTCGCCCGCAAAAGCTGGCGATGCCGAAATTTGCGCTGGTTTGGTATCCTATATACGGCGTAACCTAGAAGTTACGCTCGTATATTTCTGCCTTCGCCCGTAGTTTTTTGGGCCATAGGCAGGTATACCAAACCAGTGCAGTTTGGTATCCAATATACAGCGTAAGGACTTACGTGGCGAAAATGTAGAAATCTTACTCCATTTTCACCTCGCCACAAAATGCAGGCGTAGTAAGCCTTACGCTGTCTATTGGAGCCCGGTAACTCCCTAAACTACCTGCTAAATAAAACCTAACACCTAACGCATGCGCAATGTCTATCTACCTGTCAACCGTGATCCCCGCCGCAATCCCTAATAAAGTATTTAACCCCTAAACCGCCGCACACGGACCCCGCCGCCACCTACATTAAAAGTATAACCCCCTAATGTGATCCCCCTACACCGTCGCAAGCTACATTACATACCCCCTAATGTGAGCCCCTACCCCGCCGCCATCTATCTTACCTACCCCCTAAAGTGAGCCCCTACCCCGCCACCATCTATCTTACCTACCACCTAAAGTGAGCCCCTACCCTGCCGCCATCTATCTTACCTACCCCCTAAATTGAGCCCCTACCCCGCTGCCATCTATCTTACCTACCCCCTAAAGTGAGCCCCTACCCCGCCGCCATCTATCTTACCTACCCCCTAAAGTGAGCCCCTACCCCACCGCCATCTATCTTACCTACCCCCTAAAGTGAGCCCTACCCCGCCGCCATCTATCTTACCTACCTCCTAAAGTGAGCCCCTTACACCGCCGCCATCTATTTTAAAAATATTAACCCCTAATTTAATCCCCCTACACCGCTGCCAGCTATATTATGTTTAAAATGACATGCCCTCTCTGAATCATAAAAGTTTAATTTTAACTAAAAAAGATATAAAGATAGCAAGAGAATTTTTGCAAAATAATTTTAGATTAATCAGGGGCCCGATCCGATATGCAGCGTCGCCCGCAAAAGCTGGTGATGCCGAAATTTGCGCTGGTTTGGTATCCTATATACGGCGTAACCTAGAAGTTACGCTCGTATATTTCTGCCTTCGCCCGTAGTTTTTTGGGCCATAGGCAGGTATACCAAACCAGTGCAGTTTGGTATCCAATATACAGCGTAAGGACTTACGTGGCGAAAATGTAGAAATCTTACTCCATTTTCACCTCGCCACAAAATGCAGGCGTAGTAAGCCTTACGCTGTCTATTGGAGCCCGGTAACTCCCTAAACTACCTGCTAAATAAAACCTAACACCTAACACATGCGCAATATCTATCTACCTGTCAACCGCGATCCCCGCCGCAATCCCTAATAAAGTATTTAACCCCTAAACCGCCGCACACGGACCCCGCCGCCACCTACATTAAAAGTATAACCCCCTAATGTGATCCCTCTACACCGTCGCAAGCTACATTACATACCCCCTAATGTGAGCCCCTACCCCGCCGCCATCTATCTTACCTACCCCCTAAAGTGAGCCCCTACCCCGCCACCATCTATCTTACCTACCACCTAAAGTGAGCCCCTACCCTGCTGCCATCTATCTTACCTACCCCCTAAATTGAGCCCCTACCCCGCCGCCATCTATCTTACCTACCCCCTAAAGTGAGCCCCTACCCCGCCGCCATCTATCTTACCTACCCCCTAAAGTGAGCCCCTACCCCGCCGCCATCTATCTTACCTACCCCCTAAAGTGAGCCCTACCCCGCCGCCATCTATCTTACCTACCTCCTAAAGTGAGCCCCTTACACCGCTGCCATCTATTTTAAAAATATTAACCCCTAATTTAATCCCCCTACACCGCTGCCAGCTATATTAACTATATTAACCCTAATTATATTAGGGTTTATATAGTTAATATAGTTATATTATATATATATATATATATATATATATATATATATATATATTAAGTATAATAACCCTATCTAACTCTAACATCCCTAACTAAATTCTTATTAAAATAGATCTAATTAATATTAATATTATTAATTAAAATATTCCTATTTAAATCTAAATACTTACCTATAAAATAAACCCTAAGATAGCTACAATGTAATTAATAATTACATTGTAGCTATTTTAGGGTTTATATTTATTTTACAGGTAACTTGGTATTTATTTGAACTAGGTACAATAGCTATTAAATAGTTAAGAACTATTTAATAGCTACCTAGTTAAAATAATTACCAATTTACCTGTAAAATAAATCCTAACCTAAGTTACAAATACACCTACACTATCAATACATTAAATAAACTACAAATATCTAAACTAAAATACAATAAAATAAACTAAACTAAATTACAAAAAAAACCACTAAATTACAAAAAATAAAAAAAATATTACAAGATTTTTAAGCTAATTACACCTATTCTAAGCCCCCTAATAAAATAATAAAGCCCCCCAAAATAAAAAAATTTCCCTGCCCTATTCTAAACTAAAAAAGATCACAGCTCTTTTACCTTACCAACCCTTAAAAGGGCCTTTTGCGGGGCATGCCCCAAAGAAAACAGCTCTTTTGCCTGTAAAAAAACCCACAATTACCACCCCCCATCGCCGGATGGAAGAAGACTTCACTGCCGCTTGATTGAAGACATCGCCCGGATGGAAGAAGACTTCACTGCCGCTTGATTGGACATCGCCCGGATCGGATGAAGAGTTCTGCCCGGCTGGGTGAAGACAAGGTAGGGAGATCTTCAGGGGGGTAGTGTTAGGTTTTTTTAAGGGGGGTTTGGGTGGGTTTAGAATAGGGGTATGTGGGTGGTGGGTTGTAATGTTGGGGGGTGGTATTGTGTTTTTTTTTCAGGCAAAAGAGCTGTTTTCTTTGGGGCATGCCCTGTAAAAGGCCTTTTTAAGGGCTGGTAAGGTAAAAGAGCTGTGAATTTTTTTAATTTAGAATAGGGAAGGGAATTTTTTTTATTTTGGGGGCTTTATTATTTTATTAGGGGGCTTAGAATAGGTGTAATTAGCTTAAAAATCTTGTATTTTTTGTAATTTAGTGTTTGTTTTTGTAATTTAGTTTATTTTATTGTATTTTAGTTTAGATATTTGTAGTTTATTTAATTTATTGATAGTGTAGGTGTATTTGTAACTTAGGTTAGGATTTATTTTACAGGTAAATTGGTAATTATTTTAACTAGGTAGCTATTAAATAGTTATTAAATATTTAATAGCTATTGTACCTAGTTAAAATAAATACCAAGTTACCTGTAAAATAAATATAAACCCTAAAATAGCTACAATGTATTTATTAATTACATTGTAGCTATCTTAGGGTATATTTTATAGGTAAGTATTTAGATTTAAATAGGAATATTTTAATTAATAATATTAATATTAATTAGATCTATTTTAATAAGAATTTAGTTAGGGATCTTAGAGTTAGATAGGGTTATTATACTTTATATATATATATATATATATATATATATATATATATATATATATATAATATAATTAGGGTTGATATAGTTAATATATATAATATAATAACTATATTAACTATATTAACCCTAATATAATCAGGGTTAATATAGTTAATATAGCTGGCGGCGCTGTAGGGGGTTTAAATTAGGGGTTAATATTTTTAAAATAGATGGCGGCGGTGTAAGGGGCTCACTTTAGGGGGTAGGTAAGATAGATGGCGGCGGGGTAGGGCTCACTTTAGGGGGTAGGTAAGATAGATGGCGGCGGGGTAAGGGGCTCACTTTAGGGGGTAGGTAAGATAGATGGCGGCGGGGTAGGGGCTAACATTAGGGGGTTATAGATTTAATATAGCTGGCGGCGGGGTCCGGGAGCGGCGGTTTAGGGGTTAATACATATTTTATTATTAGGATAGTGAGGGGGGATAGCGGATAGAGGGTTAAACATGTCGGGCTATGTTTGGGAGGCGTGTTAGACAGTACGGGTGATTTTATAACTTTAGTCAGGTTTTGTAGGCGCCGGCAGTTTCTAAAGTGCCGTAAGTCACTGGCGACTCCAGAAATTTGTACTCACGCAGATTTCTGGACATCGCTGGTTTGTCAGACTTACGGCACTTTAGCCTCTGACGGCGCCGTATATTGAATAGCTCGAGTTGCGAGCTGAAACTGTGGGCGGCGGGGGTTCCCTCACTTGCGCCGCAAACTGCGATCTTTATCGGATCGCGCCCCTCATGTCTAATTTTCAATATTTTATTTTTTTTCAGAAAATAAGTGCAAAACCAGTGATCAACAACTTTTGAAGTAGCAGTGATTTAGCTACTGTTCCTTGTACTACTGATCCTATTTATACTATATTTTTCCAAAACTTAATAGGCTTTTGAAGAAGAATATTCCTTAATATGAGATTAAAGTCTTAAAAAGTCCCCATAGAATAGATACTTTCGATGACCAATCAGAAGAGCTCTTAGTGTCAATTATTACAATGAGCCAATGCAGCCACAGTTATTATTGAGTAATATGTTTAACCAATCAGAATTAATAATGTTTGTTTCTGTTAATAGTCAGGGATCCCAGGGGAGCCCTGGGGATTTGGGAGGGACAGGTAAAAAGGATTAATACTTGTTGGCCAAGAAGATCCTGAAGAAAAACAATTCTTAGTAATACTTCAAATTTAGGAAGTACATAGTCTGAAATGGGGAGATCATAATGATGTGTTTACAATGGTAATGCCCCACATAGGGAGGCTCTGATGGTTGGAATTATATGGGGGTGTTCACTGTTAAGGGGGTATTTGCTGTGGGGGTCACATATAGGATCCATTAGGAAATTGGGGGATATTACAAGTAGAGTTATTTGATCTGGGATATCAGGTCACATTTAAGATTATTTGCAATGAGGGGGGGGGGGTGTCAGGGTCACAAGTAGATTTGTGATGGGTCCCTATAGGGTGTATTGTGATGGGGACAGGAGTGTCTATAGAGTTAAAATAACCTTTTACTTTTGTATGAAAAGTGTGTTTGTCCAATGCCCCCTCAAATGTAAATAAACAAATTAGGTAATTAGGCAAATGCTGCAAACCAAATAGCTAGTTTAGGCAATTTGAAGCATTTTTAAAGCCAAAGTTACAGAATTTGCTTTTTAGCCTCTCTAGGGAGTGTTGTATAAAGCTAAATGTTTACACAAAAGCAAGAGGTGTTTAATTTCTCTAACTGTGATGGGGAGAGGGACTTGTACCTGGGGTCAGCGGCTTACTACATTGTAAGGAGTCACTATATTATTCAGATTTGCATCTGACCCCACATAGTCAAGTTGCCATTGTAACAAACCCCCCCACAAAAAACACCTCACACCATCTTTGGGATTGAAAGGCCGCAGCTCCTTTATTAACATAACTTAAAACATAAATAACATTAAATAACATTATATAACATTAACTCTTTAAACACCAACACAGTGCTTGCCCCCATTCCACGTTCCACAAGCCCCGCCCTACCCAAGGGAGGGGCTACCACCATCAAACCAACCCCCTGCTGTTGAAACAGGAAGTCCCATCACATCATAACAGGCGTAAGCCTCTACCACCCAGGGCAAGCATCCCGCCACAGCTGCGACAGTTCTTTAAGCCTATCACCAGGGAGGGAGGGCGGGAATTTGCCCACCGTGCTGCTCCTGCTATCAGCTTGTTATTTTTCAAATGCTTGTTGCTACTTCCTGTCAGCACCTTATCAACCCTTTGCTTAGCCCACCCCCTTGTCCTTTCTCTCACCCCATGCCCTGCTTCCTAGTGGGGTCACATAACCCTCTCTTCAATTTCTTTCTACAGGGTTATTCCTTGACCCCACATAGTCAAGTTGCCATTGTAACAAACCCCCCCACAAAAAACACCTCACACCATCTTTGGGATTGAAAGGCCGCAGCAACTTTATTAACATAACTTAAAACATAAATAACATTAAATAACATTATATAACATTAACTCTTTAAACACCAACACAGTGCTTGCCCCCATTCCACGTTCCACAAGCCCCGCCCTACCCAAGGGAGGGGCTACCACCATCAAACCAACCCCCTGCTGTTGAAACAGGAAGTCCCATCACATCATAACAGGCGTAAGCCTCTACCACCCAGGGCAAGCACCCCGCCACCCCTCACCCCTTAGGTGAGGACCGCCACCCAGAGCCAAGGCCTTCTCAATCCCTTCTCTCAACGTGAAATTAAAAAGGTGTAAACCCACCTCGTTAAGGTGGACCCCGTCTTTGAGATAGAAGCACCTCCCCGATTCCCCTTCAAATTCAACAAGCCTCAATCCAACTCCTCCCACCTTTCTTACGTAACTGCTCACCATCCTGTTGACCTTCCGTCTGGAAGCCTCCAACCTCCCAGCATCCCATGCTGACCTCCACACTACCCGGCTCTCTATCTCTGACCAGACAATAACTAAGCCCGGGAAGAGTTGCCGCAGTCTCTCCATCCCTCTCTTAATATCCTCCACCAAGTCCTTTTGAGGCATGAAGCCCAGGTCATTTCCTCCCACATGAAGCACCAAAATCTGAGGGGGTGCAAACAATCTGGCATACTCAACAACTTTCCCGACTACCTGCCCCCACTTCATGCCCCGGACCCCAAACCATTTCATTTCAACTTTATCCCTAGATAGTTCCAGCTGGCCTCCATCCTCCTTGACTGCGGCAGCCTTCCTGGCCCAGTAAATGTACGAATGCCCGATCACCCAACACCTCACTGGACCTGTTAAAACAAAATATAGCCGTATCAGCTGCCACCCCTTCCACTTACACCCTCACCCCCAACCTAACGTACCCCCGATACCTGTCCGACCTCCACCTCCCAATCCTCTTAATCACAGACACATCCAAACCCAAGCCAGCCGCCTCCGTTGCCGCCCCAATCCTGAAGGAATGTGACCCGAACTCCATTTTCCCCAACCCCACTCTCCCCAAGGCCTTTCTGAATACCGCCATAAACTGGAACCTGGACAAAGCAGACCCATCCTCATGCACCAACAGTGGACCCACCCCCCTGGGGCGAAGACTGAGGTACTGCTGGACTACGGCCACTGGGCAACACACTCCCCCCACTTCCCTCAGCTTGATCAAGACCCCTTTCCCCAACTGGTCCATCTTGGACCTTCTCAACCAAATCTCCACTACTCCTTCCCCCAGTGTCACCTCATCTCTGTGCAAACCTCCCTCGTCCCTCCTGTTCTGTCCCACCAACTCCGAAATCCTGAATGCTCCAAAAAATGCCAAAGTAAATGCAGTCTTAAACAGGACCTCCTCAAAATTCGACAAACATACCTCCTTTAAACATTCCACCACCTTCTCCAAAACCACAAACGATACCGGCCGTCTGCCGTCTGGCCTCCTTTTACCCCGGCACAACCCCCTCACTGCCATCCTCACCACAAAGACCTTCGTTAAGTCCCCCATTTCCAACAGCTGGAACCAGAAAGCCAATGCCGCCATCCTTTTCTTTATCTCTGAGGCGGATAGCCTCTCCTCACCCCACTGCCTTACCCATGCAAGCAACACCCCCAACTGGGCATCGCCACTTTCCAGTAGGTGCCTCCCCCTCTCCAGACTGCACCATTTTCTCCACACCTGGACGTAGGCCCTCCAAGTCGACTCTGCCAGCGAACCCCGGACCAGCTCCATCAGCCCGCGTCCCCCAGATTCCACAAGTCCTCCGGGCAGGATGTTCCCTCCACGTCCGCCTCTGGCGCTGCCGCGCGGAACCGGTCCCACTGGAAACGGGACAAAGAATCAGCTATCACATTCAGCTTCCCCGGGACATGTACAGCCCTGAAAGATACGTTATTGCGCAGGCAGTCCAACACAAATACTCTCAACAACCTAACCACCGGCGGGGAGTTAGCCGTCAGCCTGTTTATAGCCAAAACCACCCCTAGGTTGTCCGAATGGAAAGTAACCCTCTTGTCCCTCAAAGTACTGGACCACACCCGGAGCGCTACCACTAACGGGAAGAACTCCAAGAATGTGAGATTCTTCGTTAGGCCCGCCTCTTTCCAACTGTCTGGCCAGGCCTCCGCACACCACCGTCCTTGCAAATAGGCCCCGAAACCCTGCGCTCCCGAAGCATCCGTGTATAAGCTCAGGTTGTCATCAGACCAACCGACCTCCTGCATAATCAACCTCCCATTGAACTCCTCCAAGAATGTGAGCCACACCCTCAAGTCATCCTTCAGCTCCCTCGTGACCCTGATATGATGTCTAGGCTCCGAGACCCCGGCCGTCGCCAGCGACAGCAGGCGACAAAAAGCTCTACCTATCGGGATAATCCGACAGGCGAAGTTGAGCTTCCCCAATAATGACTGCATTTGCCGCAATGTGACTTTTTTAGATGCCAAGACCTCGCCCACCACCGCTTTGAGGTCGACCAGCTTGTCCACCGGGAGCCGACACTCCATACGGATCGTATCCAGCTGTATTCCCAAAAAACTCAGGGAAGACACCGGCCCCTCCGATTTTTCGCTCGCCACCGGGATCCCAAAGTCCCTAGTCACTTCCCCGAAGACCTCGACCAGCCTCTCGCAGTCCCCTGAATCCGCCGCTCCCACGAATAAGAAGTCATCGAGGTAGTGGACCACCGAAGACTTCCCCGCTCTTTGCCTTACCACCCAGTCCACGAAAGAACTGAATTTCTCGAAATACGAGCAAGATATAGAACAGCCCATGGGGAGGCATAGATCCACGAAAAACGAGCCCTCGAACCAACAACCCAACAAGTGATGGCATTTTGGGTGAACCGGCAGCAACCGAAATGCGGATTCGACGTCTGCTTTTGCCAGCAATGCTCCGGGTCCCGCCCTACGGACCAAAGATACTGCCCTATCGAAAGACGCATAGTTCACCGAAACCAACTCAGGATCTATGCCATCGTTCACTGACAGCCCTTTTGGGTGAGAGAGATGATGGATCATGCGAAACTGCCCCACCCCTTTTTTGGGTACCACCCCAAGCGGAGAAATCCGCAACCCCTGCAGCGGGGGCCCATTGAAGGGCCCCGCCATCCTGCCCAGTGCCACCTCCTTGCCCAATTTTTCTCTCACCACTGCCGGGAACTCCTTGGCTGACTTAAGATTACCCCCAAATGCTCCCACCTCCTGGTCTTTAAATGGAATAACGAAACCCGAACTGAACCCTGTCAACAATAACTCGGCGTCCACCGCGAACCCCCGCCTATTGGCGTATTCCTTTAGCCATGGCACCATCTTTTCGACCCTCACTGGGGTCCGTGCTCGCACTACCCACCTCCCCGGGTTTTCCTCCCTGCCTCGCTTTCTTGAAGCACTTGGCAAGAGAGTGAATTCCCCCGCATCCCGAGCATTCATGCTTGTACTTGCATGATGCCCCGAATTTGCATTGCCCCTCATTAAACTGAAAGCAGAGGCCCTTCCGTATTGCTGTTGTCGTGTTTCCGCTCCCGCCCCCGCTCCCCGGTCCCTGTCCGCCTGCCCGAAAGGACTGACCCCCTCTCAGGGGTGTCATGATCTCTAACCAGATGCCCATGTCCCTATCGTCCCACCGCATCTCAGCCCTAACCGCCATTCGCTGCCGGAACCTCTCGTCGTACCGCCACCACGCTGTTCCCCCGTATGTCCCATACGCATTCCCGATCTCATCATAGTAACAGAAAAGGGACGACCCCTGTTCTGGGAATTTCTCGCACACCACGCTCGCCATGATGCGAAATGCCCTGGACCAATTCCCAAACGTCTTCGGCAACTTCCTCCATCGCTTCTTCCTCTCCTCGTCTTCCTTCTTCCCTTTCTCCTTATCGTCCTCCTTCATCTCCAGTACCTGATCCAAGGGGAGCAGCGAGAAAATTTCCAGAAATTCCCGTTTCCAGATCTTCTCCCTCAGCTCGCTGGTGAGGTGTATTCCCAGAGGTCCCACCGAACATAGGCACGGTCTCCTTAATGCATCTTCTGGGACCCTCAGCGTCTCTCCAGTCCCCGCACCGACTGCAGCCCCCGTACCAGGTGCTGCCTGAGCCCCTCCGCTCTGCGCTTCACCTGCCGGTTGCGCCCATGCCGCCGCCGGCGAACCCCTTCGCCCCTGGGCCTTCTCCAAGGTAGCAATCAAGCCCTTCAATCCAGTCAGTATCAACTCACGCTCCCCAGACAAGCCCTCATTCATCCTAGGGAGCAGCGCAGCAGCCTCACCTGCCGACTGCACCGCTGTTGCCGGTCCTAGTCTTCTCCTCTCCTCAGAGACTCCCGTCTCTGGCCTGTTGCGTCCGTCCTGACTGGAGCCCCTAGGCCTCCCGGCCGTCCCTGCTCCGTCTACCTCCAGTATGCGTCTCGCCGTCCCTCTCCTGGCAGGGGACCTCCCCCTGCCGTCTCTGCTCCTGTCTCTGGACCTCTCCAACCTGGCCCAGGTGGGCGACGATGCCTCCCTTCCTCTGCTCCTCCTGCCTCCTCAGGGGAGTGGGATCCCTCCCCGTCTCACGTCCTGGTCCTGCCGTCTGTAAAGAGATCAAACCCGTCACATCATCCCCCCTTTCTGGCCTCCCCTCACCACTACCTTGCCTGACCCCTCCCCGTGGTGGGGACAACAACCTCAATAGCTGCGCCAGTGTATCCATCCCCCCTACCTGGCCAGCCGTCGCCGTTCCTGCTGATGTGCCCTCCAGCGGATCCTCCTCTTCCTCGAAGTCACCGCTGGCGTCCAGCTCAAGCGGTGGCTCCGCCCACAGCTCCATATCCTCGATCTCCCTTGTGGCATTGCCCGCCACCTCTCCCCGGGCCGTAGCGGCCCTTCCTTCTGTAAAACAAATCATAACATCAACATCATTCCCTTCACACCTCCCGCATCCTATCCCCCACCCCCCCCCCCCCCTTACCCAACACCGCACCCCTTAACAGACTCCCTGTCCTCATCCCTCCCCCCTCCCAACTACCCCTGCCTCAGATCTCCCCCTACTCCCCCCCCCCCCACTCACTGTTTCTCCTACCGGCCCTCGTCCCTTAACTCCCTGCTAGTACATCCAGTAGGTCAGGGTATCATCCCCTGGCTCCCACTTCTCCCCTCAATAATTACCTGTGGGCTCCAGACACCCCCCTCCCAGAACTCATCTCTCCTTCCCATTCGCCTCACTTCCTATGGCCTCTGAACCTGTCCCCACCTGCTAATCCCCACCTACACCTTATGCCTTCCTGCCTGCTGCATTGGACCCCCTCCCCCCCCCTCTCAAATTCCCTTGCCGCCTCCAACTATTTGACCTACCAACCCCCCCCTCTGGATGCCGCCCCTTGTGGCCCTTAGCCTGCTTGGTCAGCCCCTGGCCCGGCAAGGCCTTCTTTGTGTCCCCTATTGCCTACGGGCACCCCCCTCCGAAGCCGGGCCCCCCCGGCCCCCCCCGGTGTAAGGCTTAAGCCCCCGGATCCTCCCCCCCCCCCCTTCCCGCTCTCACCTGCTCCCTCCGATTGCGCCCGGTGACCTCCGCTGCTCACTCCTCTGGTCCCAAGGCCCGGTTGCGACCGCCGGGCCGTGACGTCATCCGGTCGCGCTGCTGCAGGCCGCAAGCCTGTACCCGGCCTGGCCGTCGCCTCATCCGGCCGCGTTGCTGTAGGCCGCAAGCCTGTACCCGGCCTGGCCGTCGCCTCCGGTCCCGCTGTGGCCCGCTCTCCATCCTGCAGGTCCCCGGATCTCCTGCCGCTCCTCCGCAACTGAGGCCCCGACTGCGCCTGCCGGGCCGTCTCCGCTCCCGCATCTGCCGCACTAGGCCGCGAGCCTGCCCTGGGCCTGGCCGTCCTCACCGGTCCCGCCTCTTGCCGGACCACTTCTGGCGTCCTCCCTGAGGCCCCGCCGGCTCCTCTGCCCGACCTCCTTCTTACCGCCTCAGGGCTCAAACGCTCAGGCGGTCTGGATCTCCTTGTGGGCCTCTCACTCCTCCTGGGCCCAGCTACACTAGGACTTGGCCTCCCTGCTGCTTTCTCCGATGCACCCAGGTGCTCCTGAATCCAGCCTGCTCCCCTCTCTCTGGCCACCTTCATGAGCTCAGCGAGTAAAGCTTCCATGACAGGTAAGCAAAGACTGTAGTCCTAATTTGCCCACCGTGCTGCTCCTGCTATCAGCTTGTTATTTTTCAAATGCTTGTTGCTACTTCCTGTCAGCACCTTATCAACCCTTTGCTTAGCCCACCCCCTTGTCCTTTCTCTCACCCCATGCCCTGCTTCCTAGTGGGGTCACATAACCCTCTCTTCAATTTCTTTCTACAGGGTTATTCCTTTCTATTTAAAACAAGACAGTTGCAGTAAAGCAATTGAAACGGAACCCATAAATAAAAACTGCTACCACTATTTTGTGTGCAGCAGATCTAACTTAAATTGAGAGGAAACAAATGGTGAAAAAAAAATAAATGTCAGTTAAACATTTGTTCCCTCTAGTCTAGAGCATCCCTTTAAATGTTACATTCTTGCTAGTTGACTATTTTTCCTGGAACTGTGAACGAATTGTCTATTTCTACCATATATTGCCCTATGGCATAGATACTGCAGTACATCATATTTCAGTGTACAGCATATCAATATATGCATAGCATGGTCATCATAATAAGCCCTGAACCCATCAGTAATCTTAAAGGGGCATAACTGATGAATGAAGATTGCCACCCAAAAAGCAACCTTTTTTTGTTCAACATGTGTCTATCACAGAGAAGAACTTTCCTGTAGCATATCAGTCTGATCCTGACTAAACAGTGCAGTGCAGTCCCGAAATACCAGGCAATCCCTCTCTCATCGAGAGAAATGGCAAAACCCCAGACGTACGTTTTGGCCTATTGTGGGCCTCGTCAGTGGGGTGCAGCTATATCCCTCTTCTTTAATGATTCAGATAGAGCAGGGAATTAAAAAAAAAAATCTACTTTACTTCTATTTTAATTCTAATTTTTTCTTTGTTTTCTTGGTATCATTTGTTGAAAAGCAGGAATGTAAGCACAAGAGCCGGCCCATGTCTGGAGCACTATATGGCAATAGTTTTGCAAGAATGTTATCTATTTGCAAGAGCACTAGATGGCAGCACTCTTTCCTGCCATGTAGTCCACCACATAACTACCTAAGTATCTCTTTTACAAAGAATACCATGGGAATGAAGCAAATTTGATAATTGAAGTAAATTAGACTTTTTTTTTTTAATTGTATGCTCTGTCACAAAATAATTTTTTTGGGGTTTCATATCCCTTTAAGAAAATGTGTGTGTGTGTGTCTCTGTGTTTAAATTTATGGATAAGCAAGTGTTTGTGTGTCTGTGTGTGTGTTTGTGTATATGTGTAAAAGAGAATGTGTATATGTGTGTAAAAGAGAGTGTGTATGTGTTAGAGAGTGTGTGTTACTGTGTGTGTGTCTGTGTGTGAGTCTGTGTGTGTGAATGTGTCTGTATGTGAGTAAGAGAGTGCGTGTGAGTCTGTGTGTGAGCAAGAGAGAGAGTGTGTTACTGTGTGTGGGTGTTTCTGTATGTCAGTAAGAGGGTATGTGGAAGCAAGAGAGTCTGTGTGAGTGTGTCTCTGTGTGTCTGTGTGTGAGTCTGTGTGTGTGAATGTGTCTGTATGTGAGTAAGAGAGTGCGTGTGAGTCTGTGTGTGAGCAAGAGAGAGTGTGTGTTACTGTGTGTGGGTGTTTCTGTATGTCAGTAAGAGGGTATGTGGAAGCAAGAGAGTCTGTGTGAGTGTGTCTCTGTGTGTATGTGAGAGTGTGTCTCTGTGTGTGATTGCTGTAAGAGTAAGAGTGGGTGTGAGTCTGTGTGTGAGCAAGAGAGAGTGTGTGTTACTGTGTGTGCGTGTTTCTGTATGTAAGTAAGAAGGTATGTGGGAGCAAGAGAGTCTGTGTGAGTGTGTCTCTGTGTGTATGTGAGAGTGTGTCTCTGTGTGTGATTGCTGTATGTAAGAGAGTGTGTGTGAGTCTGTGTGTGAGCAAGAGAGAGTGTATGTTACTGTGTGTGCGTGTTTCTGTATGTAAGTAAGAGGGTGTGTGGGAGCAAGAGAGTCTGTGTGAGTGTGTCTCTGTGTGTATGTGAGAGTGTGTCTATGTGTGTGATTGCTGTATGTGAGTAAGAGAGTGTGTGTGAGTCTGTGTGTGAGCAAGAGAGAGTGTGTGTTACTGTGTGTGCGTGTTTCTGTATGTAAGTAAGAGGGTATGTGGGAGCAAGAGAGAGTCTGTGTGAGTGTGTCTCTGTGTCTCTGTGAGAATGTGTATGTATCTGTGTGTGATTGTTGTATGTAAGAGAGTGTGTGTGAGTCTGTGTGTGAGCAAGAGAGAGTGTGTGTTACTGTGTGTGTGTTTTTATGTATGTAAGTAAGAGGGTATGTGGGAGCAAGAGAGTCTGTGTGTGTGTCTCTGTGTGTATGTGAGAGTGTGTCTCTGTGTGTGATTGCTGTATGTGAGTAAGAGAGTGTGTGTGAGTCTGTGTGTGAACAAGAGAGATTGTGTGTTACTGTGTGTGCGTGTTTCTGTATGTAAGTAAGAGGGTATGTGGGAGCAAGAGAGAGTCTGTGTGAGTGTGTCTCTGTGTGTATGTGAGAGTGTGTCTCTGTGTGTGATTGCTGTATGTAAGAGAGTGTGTGTGAGTCTGTGTGTGAGCAAGAGAGTGTATGTTACTGTGTGTGCGTGTTTCTGTATGTAAGTGAGAGGGTATGTGGGAGCAAGAGAGTCTGTTTGAGTGTGTCTCTGTGTGTATGGGAGAGTGTGTCTCTGTGTGTGATTGCTGTATGTGAGTAGTGTGTGTCAGTTTGTATTTCTGTGTCAGAGTATGTGTGAGTGTGTGTGTGCGTGAGTGAGTGAGTGACTGTGTTTGTACATGTAGGTAAGCCTGTACAGCTCTTCAGCTATGAAAGGTGTTCTGGTTCATTTGGGTTATTCAAAATTCAATCTCTTAGAATACTCTCCTAAATAGACATGTAAGTATCTGATACATACAATTTGAGCAGCCACTGAAATCGGTTCAGTTTATTACTTTGTCCTGTGCATGGTACATTGTAAAATAACAATGCACACAGGAGATTTTTTCTTTGAAAGCTTTTTTTCTTTTGGCGGGGGGGGGGGGGGTCTGGCAGACTTATTTGCCATTCAAATGCTGGTCTCATTCCATAGAGCTCCAACCTCACTCCAGCACTTATAAAAGGGTTCAATCAACATTCAAGCCCTTCATTTTGTGATGTAATCGATAAACCCTGAAATAAAAAATTTTTTGTCATAAAAGGGGCATATCTGATTTTTGGATTACTAAATCAGAAAATTAACGATGCAGATAATTAGTTTGTGTTTTTTGGGAGGTACCAATTACAAGCTTTACAACTTGAGTCATATAAAATAATCTATTTTATACACTGCATAGAACAAAATACAAGTAATTAAGATAAACTTTTTTTTCTGTTACAAATAAACTACATAATCAAAAGCAAGCAAGGATTTTTTTTTGCAGTGTTCTAGTCACCTATTCTAATCTAAATACTTTTAGAAATATATTCTTTATTTTTGGTAGAAATTTGAACGTTATGAGCAGAACTCAACTCACCAAGGCGGAAGAGATCAAATGAAATGTTTGAATTATTATTATTAATATTATTATCAGTTATTTGTAGAGCCCCAACAGACACCGCTGCGTTATAAATATGGGTCTAATATGGAAGGTAACAATTATGGGAGACAAAGGGATAGAAGACACTGCCAATAGTTGTAAATCAGCTCTCATGAATGTGATCTACAAAGCAGTTGAGCTTGCAGGCTTACATGGTAAGGGGGTTCAAGGGGATAACTAAAGGAGGAGAGGAACTAAGATAAGAAAATGTTAGTGTATATCGTATGCATCCCTTTACAGTAGAGTCTTTAAAGGGGCACTGAACCCAATTTTTTTCTTTTGTGATTCAGATAGAGCATGCAAATTTTAGCAACTTTCTAATTTACTCCTATTATCATTTTTTTTTCATTCTTTTGCTATCTTTATTTGAAAAAGAAGGCATCTAAGTTTTTTTTTGGTTAAGACCCTGGACAGCTCTTGTTTATTGGTCAGTTAAATCAATCCACCAATTAGCAAGAATAACACAGGTTGTTCACCAAAAATGGGCCGGCATCTAAACTTACATTCTTGCTTTTCAAATAAAGATTTGATGAGAATGAAGAAAATTTGATAATAGGAGTAAATTAGAAAGTTGCTTAAAATGGCATGCTCTATCTGAATCACAAAAGAAAACATTGTGGTTCAGTGTCCCTTTAAGGAGTGCTTGAAAGTTTGGAAACTAGGGGAGAATCTTGTGGAGTGAGGGATAGAGTTCTGTAAGATAGGAGCCAATTCAATATAAATGCTTTTAAGATATCTGCATATAAAATTAATATAAGTTAAACTTGAGTTAACAAATTATTTTTATATTTGGTAATTACAACATGAGAAATACATTTTTTAAAAAAGTAAATAAATACAGGTTTAGTGGTTCTGCAAACCTCACAGAATTATAAGATTTGTGATATCGAGATGCCTATGTCACTGTACCCCCAGGTCCATAGTAAGTATATCATGGGCTAGATTCATTAAATGCACAGCTGAAGAAACACTCGCCGTTCATTTAATTAAAAAAATAAATAAACAGAGTTCTAAGGAGCGGCCGAGAGCAGCAGCTGCAGGGCTCTTTTTGAGGTAAAATTTTATTATAAAACTTTTAATTTTATTACTGCTTAGAGAGTTATTGTAGATTACTACAACTAAATATTTTAATCATGCAAAGTTTATTATATTGCTTACTGTCCCTTTAAGGGCAGTGTTTTTTTTCTAATTTACCCTTGTGTAGTTCTGTTTAAATGTGTGCTTCGTAATAATAGATAATGATGATGATGATTATTATTATTATTATTATTATTATTATTATTATTATTATCAGCAGCTTCATAATAATAATAAATACATACATTTATATCACTTAAAGTTTTTACAGGTTATTATACAGGTGTATTCAGATACAAAGCCGTACATTTAAAAAAATAATAAACAAATAAATACATAAAAAAGAAAAACATGTTGTTTTAATTTTGTTTTGTGTGACTTGCCTCTTTAACACGTTTTATAGCTTCATATTTATGCTATTCAAATGTTATTCCACAGTAATATAGAAGTCCCATGTGGAGCCTCCATCTGTATACAATCGGTAAAAGATTGATATATGTTGTGCATAGTATGAATCTGTTATGTATCATTTATTAAAAATGCATAAATGTCTTTTAATGTCAGTGTTTATTCACTGCGTAGGCTTCAAGAGAAGTTTTATAAGTGTCATTACACTGCTACAGAATGTAACCCAATGAATCAGCAAAACGGGCTAAATATAAAACCTGTTCACCATGAAAAATAAGAATGGAATACGTCATAGGGCTCCATGTACTTAGCAGCGTAAGCTGCTTTGGAGCCCTTGCGGGAAAGACTCGATCATGTGAGCCTGCTTCCCGAAATAAAAGAAGCAGCTGTCATCAGACCGCTGCTTCTTACACACTTGCCTGGGGTGATTGGCAGGCTTTTCTCTTGCGCTATTGGTTCGCACAAGAAA